>NW_026893021.1:0-142428 GCF_033815535.1 Pezoporus flaviventris
TGGTCACCATCATTGCAGTCTCTCCTCGGTTTCATACCTAAAAGTCCATTTTGAATCCAAATTCTCAGGTGTGTCTCTCAGCTGCCCAGCAGCACAGTGAGTACAGCACGAACGTTTGGCCTCTGCTCCCACAGCAGAAGAGCCAGGATTGAAAGCTGGTGCTGGACCTGTTCAGCACACAATCACCTTTACATTGGTGCCTCCATCGTTGCTTTCACTGCTCACATTCATACAGGAAAAGCATTTGAATGGAATCAGTCCAGAGGCTGCTCTCTGCTGCGCAGCAACACAGTCAGCACAGAATGAACAGTGGCATCTGCTCACACGGCAGAAGGAGCAGCAGGGAAAGCTAGTGCTCTGCTTCTTCAGCACACAAGCAGCTTTGCAACAGGGTCACCATCATTGCAGTCTCTCCTCGGTTTCATACCTAAAAGTCCATTTGAATCCAAATTCTCAGGTGGTTTCTCTCAGCTGCCCAGCAGCACAGTTAGTACAGCACGAACGTTTGGCCTCTGCTCCCACAGCAGAAGAGCCAGGATTGAAAGCTGGTGCTGGACCTGTTCAGCACACAATCCCTTTTACATTGTGCATTCATCGTTGCTTTCACTGCTCACTTTCATACAGGAAAAGCATTTGAATGGAATCAGTCCAGAGGCTGCTCTCTGCTGCGCAGCAACACAGTCAGCACAGAATGAACAGTGGCATCTGCTCACACGGCAGAAGGAGCAGCAGGGAAAGCTAGTGCTCTGCTTCTTCAGCACACAAGCAGCTTTGCAACGGGGTCCACCATCATTGGCAGTCTCTCCTCGGGTTCATACCTAAAAGTCCATTTGAATCCGAATTCTCAGGTGGTGTCTCTCAGCTGCCCAGCAGCACAGTGAGTACAGCACGAACGTTTGGCCTCTGCTCCAACAGCAGAAGAGCCAGGATTGAAAGCTGGTGCTGGACCTGTTCAGCACACAATCACCTTTACATTGGTGCCTCCATCGTTGCTTTCACTGCTCACATTCATACAGGAAAAGCATTTGAATGGAATCAGTCCAGAGGCTGCTCTCTGCTGCGCAGCAACACAGTCAGCACAGAATGAACAGTGGCATCTGCTCACACGGCAGAAGGAGCAGCAGGGAAAGCTAGTGCTCTGCTTCTTCAGCACACAAGCAGCTTTGCAACGGGGTCACCATCATTGCAGTCTCTCCTCGGCTTCATACCTAAAAGTCCATTTGAATCCAAATTCTCAGGTGGTGTCTCTCAGCTGCCCAGCAGCACAGTTAGGTACAGCACGAACGTTTGGGCCTCTGCTCCCACAGCAGAAGAGCCAGGATTGAAAGCTGGTGCTGGACCTGTTCAGCACACAATCCCTTTTACATTGGTGCATTCATCGTTGATTTCACTGCTCACTTTCATACAGGAAAAGCATTTGAATGGAATCAGTCCAGAGCCTGCTCTCTGCTGCGCAGCAACACAGTCAGCACAGAATGAACAGTGGCATCTGCTCACACGGCAGAAGGAGCAGCAGGGAAAGCTAGTGCTCTGCTTCTTCAGCACACAAGCAGCTTTGCAACGGGGTCACCATCATTGCAGTCTCTCCTCGGCTTCATACCTAAAAGTCCATTTGAATCCGAATTCTCAGGTGGTGTCGCTCAGCTGCCCAGCAGCACAGTGAGTACAGCACGAACGTTTGGCCTCTGCTCCAACAGCAGAAGAGCCAGGATTGAAAGCTGGTGCTGGACCTGTTCAGCACACAATCCCCTTTACATTGGTGCCTCCATCGTTGCTTTCACTGCTAACACTCATACTGGAAAAGCATTTGAATAGAATCCGTCCAGAGCCTGCTCCCTGCTGGCAGCAACACAGCACAGAATGAACAGTGGCATCTGCTCACACGGCAGAAGAGCAGCAGGGAAAGCTAGTGCTCTGCTTCTTCAGCACACAAGCAGCTTTGCAACGGGGTCACCATCATTGCAGTCTCTCCTCGGTTTCATACCTAAAAGTCCATTTGAATCCAAATTCTCAGGTGGTGTCTCTCAGCTGCCCTGCAGCACAGTTAGTACAGCACGAAGTTTGGCCTCTGCTCCCACAGCAGAAGAGCCAGGATTGAAAGCTGGTGCTGGCCCTGTTCAGCACACAATCCCTTTTACATTGGTGCATTCATCGTTGCTTTCACTGCTCACTTTCATACAGGAAAAGCTTTGAATAGAATCAGTCCAGAAGGCTGCTCTCTGCTGCGCAGCAACACAGTCAGCACAGAATGAACAGTGGCATCTGCTCACACGGCAGAAGGAGCAGCAGGGAAAGCTAGTGCTCTGCTTCTTCAGCACACAAGCAGCTTTGCAACGGGGTCACCATCATTGCAGTCTCTCCTCGGCTTCATACCTAAAAGTCCTTTTGAATCCGAATTCTCAGGTGGTGTCGCTCAGCTGCCCAGCAGCACAGTTAGTACAGCACGAACGTTTGGCCTCTGCTCCCACAGCAGAAGAGCCAGGATTGAAAGCTGGTGCTGGACCTGTTTCAGCACACAATCCCTTTTACATTGGTGCTTTCATCGTTGCTTTCACTCTCACTTTCATACAGGAAAAGCATTTGAATGGAATCAGTCCAGAGGCTGCTCTCTGCTGCGCAGCAACACAGTCAGCACAGAATGAACAGTGGCATCTGCTCACACGGCAGAAGGAGCAGCAGGGAAAGCTAGTGCTCTGCTTCTTCAGCACACAAGCAGCTTTGCAACGGGGTCACCATCATTGCAGTCTCTCCTCGGTTTCATACCTAAAAGTCCATTTGAATCCAAATTCTCAGGTGGTGTCTCTCAGCTGCCCAGCAGCACAGTTAGTACAGCACGAACGTTTGGCCTCTGCTCCCACAGCAGAAGAGCTAGGATTGAAAGCTGGTGCTGGACCTGTTCAGCACACAATCCCTTTTACATTGGTGCATTCATCGTTGCTTTCACTGCTCACTTTCATACAGGAAAAGCATTTGAATGGAATCAGTCCAGAGGCTGCTCTCTGCTGCGCAGCAACACAGTCAGCACAGAATGAACAGTGGCATCTGCTCACACGGCAGAAGGAGCAGCAGGGAAAGCTAGTGCTCTGCTTCTTCAGCACACAAGCAGCTTTGCAACGGGGTCACCATCATTGCAGTCTCTCCTCGGGTTCATACCTAAAAGTCCATTTGAATCCAAATTCTCAGGTGGTGTCTCTCAGCTGCCCAGCAGCACAGTTAGTACAGCACGAACGTTTAGCCTCTGCTCCCACAGCAGAAGAGCCAGGATTGAAAGCTGGTGCTGGACCTGTTCAGCACACAATCCCTTTTACATTGGTGCATTCATCGTTGCTTTCACAGCTCACTTTCATACAGGAAAAGCATTTGAATGGAATCAGTCCAGAGGCTGCTCTCTGCTGCGCAGCAACACAGTCAGCACAGAATGAACAGTGGCATCTGCTCACACGGCAGAAGGAGCAGCAGGGGAAAGCTAGTGCTCTGCTTCTTCAGCACACAAGCAGATTTGCAACGGGGTCACCATCATTGCAGTCTCTCCTCGGCTTCATACCTAAAAGTCCATTTGAATCCGAATTCTCAGGTGGTGTCGCTCAGCTGCCCAGCAGCACAGTGAGTACAGCACGAACGTTTGGCCTCTGCTCCAACAGCAGAAGAGCCAGGATTGAAAGCTGGTGCTGGACCTGTTCAGCACACAATCCCCTTTACATTGGTGCCTCCATCGTTGCTTTCACTGCTAACACTCATACAGGGAAAGCATTTGAATAGAATCCGTCCAGAGCCTGCTCCCTGCTGGCAGCAACACAGCACAGAATGAACAGTGGCATCTGCTCACACGGCAGAAGAGCAGCAGGGAAAGCTAGTGCTCTGCTTCTTCAGCACACAAGCAGCTTTGCAACGGGGTCACCATCATTGCAGTCTCTCCTCGGTTTCATACCTAAAAGTCCATTTGAATCCAAATTCTCAGGTGGTGTCTCTCAGCTGCCCTGCAGCACAGTTAGTAGAGCACGAACGTTTGGCCTCTGCTCCCACAGCAGAAGAGCCAGGATTGAAAGCTGGTGCTGGCCCTGTTCAGCACACAATCCCTTTTACATTGGTGCATTCATCGTTGCTTTCACTGCTCACTTTCATACAGGAAAAGCATTTGAATGGAATCAGTCCAGAGGCTGCTCTCTGCTGCGCAGCAACACAGTCAGCACAGAATGAACAGTGGCATCTGCTCACACGGCAGAAGGAGCAGCAGGGAAAGCTAGTGCTCTGCTTCTTCAGGCAACAAGCAGCTTTGCAACGGGGTCACCATCATTGCAGTCTCTCCTCGGCTTCATACCTAAAAGTCCATTTGAATCCGAATTCTCAGGTGGTGTCGCTCAGCTGCCCAGCAGCACAGTGAGTACAGCACGAACGTTTGGCCTCTGCTCCAACAGCAGAAGAGCCAGGATTGAAAGCTGGTGCTGGACCTGTTCAGCACACAATCCCCTTTACATTGGTGCCTCCATCGTTGCTTTCACTGCTAACACTCATACAGGAAAAGCATTTGAATAGAATCCGTCCAGAGACTGCTCCCGGCTGGCAGCAACACAGCACAGAATGAACAGTGGCATCTGCTCACACGGCAGAAGGAGCAGCAGGGAAAGCTAGTGCTCTGCTTCTTCAGCACACAAGCAGCTTTGCAACGGGGTCACCATCATTGCAGTCTCTCCTCGGGTTCATACCTAAAAGTCCATTTGAATCCAAATTCTCAGGTGGTGTCTCTCAGCTGCCCAGCAGCACAGTTAGTACAGCACGAACGTTTGGCCTCTGCTCCCACAGCAGAAGAGCCAGGATTGAAAGCTGGTGCTGGACCTGTTCAGCACACAATCCCTTTTACATTGGTGCATTCATCGTTGCTTTCACTGCTCACTTTCATACAGGAAAAGCATTTGAATGGAATCAGTCCAGAGCCTGCTCTCTGCTGCGCAGCAACACAGTCAGCACAGAATGAACAGTGGCATCTGCTCACACGGCAGAAGGACCAGCAGGGAAAGCTAGTGCTCTGCTTCTTCAGCACACAAGCAGCTTTGCAACGGGGTCACCATCATTGCAGTCTCTCCTCGGGTTCATACCTAAAAGTCCATTTGAATCCAAATTCTCAGGTGGTGTCTCTCAGCTGCCCAGCAGCACAGTTAGTACAGCACGAACGTTTGGCCTCTGCTCCCACAGCAGAAGAGCCAGGATGGAAAGCTGGTGCTAGACCTGTTCAGCACATAATCCCTTTTACATTGGTGCATTCATCGTTGCTTTCACTGCTCACTTTCATACAGGAAAAGCATTTGAATGGAATCAGTCCAGAGGCTGCTCTCTGCTGCGCAGCAACACAGTCAGCACAGAATGAACAGTGGCATCTGCTCACACGGCAGAAGGAGCAGCAGGGAAAGCTAGTGCTCTGCTTCTTCAGCACACAAGCAGCTTTGCAACGGGGTCACCATCATTGCAGTCTCTCCTCGGGTTCATACCTAAAAGTCCATTTGAATCCAAATTCTCAGGTGGTGTCTCTCAGCTGCCCAGCAGCACAGTTAGTACAGCACGAACGTTTGGCCTCTGCTCCCACAGCAGAAGAGCCAGGATTGAAAGCTGGTGCTGGACCTGTTCAGCACACAATCACCTTTACATTGGTGCCTCCATCGTTGCTTTCACTGCTCACATTCATACAGGAAAAGCATTTGAATGGAATCAGTCCAGAGGCTGCTCTCTGCTGCGCAGCAACACAGTCAGCACAGAATGAACAGTGGCATCTGCTCACACGGCAGAAGGAGCAGCAGGGAAAGCTAGTGCTCTGCTTCTTCAGCACACAAGCAGCTTTGCAACGGGGTCACCATCATTGCAGTCTCTCCTCGGCTTCATACCTAAAAGTCCATTTGAATCCAAATTCTCAGGTGGTGTCGCTCAGCTGCCCAGCAGCACAGTGAGTACAGCACGAACGTTTGGCCTCTGCTCCAACAGCAGAAGAGCCAGGATTGAAAGCTGGTGCTGGACCTGTTCAGCACACAATCCCCTTTACATTGGTGCCTCCATCGTTGCTTTCACTGCTAACACTCATACAGGAAATTCATTTGAATAGAATCCGTCCAGAGCCTGCTCCCTGCTGGCAGCAACACAGCACAGAATGACCAGTGGCATCTGCTCACACGGCAGAAGGAGCAGCAGGGAAAGCTAGTGCTCTGCTTCTTCAGCACACAAGCAGCTTTGCAACGGGGTCACCATCATTGCAGTCTCTCCTCGGTTTCATACCTAAAAGTCCATTTGAATCCAAATTCTCAGGTGGTGTCTCTCAGCCGCCCTGCCGCACAATTAGTACAGCACGAACGTTTGGCCTCTGCTCCCACAGCAGAAGAGCCAGGATTGAAAGCTGGTGCTGGCCCTGTTCAGCACACAATCCCTTTTACATTGGTGCATTCATCGTTGCTTTCACTGCTCACTTTCATACAGGAAAAGCATTTGAATAGAATCAGTCCAGAGGCTGCTCTCTGCTGCGCAGCAACACAGTCAGCACAGAATGAACAGTGGCATCTGCTCACACGGCAGAAGGACCAGCAGGGAAAGCTAGTGCTCTGCTTCTTCAGCACACAAGCAGCTTTGCAACGGGGTCACCATCATTGCAGTCTCTCCTCGGCTTCATACCTAAAAGTCCATTTGAATCCAAATTCTCAGGTGGTGTCTCTCAGCTGCCCAGCAGCACAGTTAGTACAGCACGAACGTTTGGCCTCTGCTCCCACAGCAGAAGAGCCAGGATTGAAAGCTGGTGCTGGACCTGTTCAGCACACAATCACCTTTACATTGGTGCCTCCATCGTTGCTTTCACTGCTCACATATATACAGGAAAAGCATTTGAATGGAATCAGTCCAGAGGCTGCTCTCTGCTGCGCAGCAACACAGTCAGCACAGAATGAACAGTGGCATCTGCTCACACGGCAGAAGGAGCAGCAGGGAAAGCTAGTGCTCTGCTTCTTCAGGCAACAAGCAGCTTTGCAACGGGGTCACCATCATTGCAGTCTCTCCTCGGCTTCATACCTAAAAGTCCATTTGAATCCGAATTCTCAGGTGGTGTCGCTCAGCTGCCCAGCAGCACAGTGAGTACAGCACGAACGTTTGGCCTCTGCTCCAACAGCAGAAGAGCCAGGATTGAAAGCTGGTGCTGGACCTGTTCAGCACACAATCCCTTTTACATTGGTGCCTCCATCGTTGCTTTCACTGCTAACACTCATACAGGAAAAGCATTTGAATAGAATCCGTCCAGAGACTGCTCCCGGCTGGCAGCAACACAGCACAGAATGAACAGTGGCATCTGCTCACACGGCAGAAGGAGCAGCAGGGAAAGCTAGTGCTCTGCTTCTTCAGCACACAAGCAGCTTTGCAACGGGGTCACCATCATTGCAGTCTCTCCTCGGCTTCATACCTAAAAGTCCATTTGAATCCAAATTCTCAGGTGGTGTCTCTCAGCTGCCCAGCAGCACAGTTAGTACAGCACGAACGTTTGGCCTCTGCTCCCACAGCAGAAGAGCCAGGATTGAAAGCTGGTGCTGGACCTGTTCAGCACACAATCCCTTTTACATTGGTGCATTCATCGTTGCTTTCACTGCTCACTTTCATACAGGAAAAGCATTTGAATGGAATCAGTCCAGAGCCTGCTCTCTGCTGCGCAGCAACACAGTCAGCACAGAATGAACAGTGGCATCTGCTCACACGGCAGAAGGACCAGCAGGGAAAGCTAGTGCTCTGCTTCTTCAGCACACAAGCAGCTTTGCAACGGGGTCACCATCATTGCAGTCTCTCCTCGGGTTCATACCTAAAAGTATATTTGAATCCAAATTCTCAGGTGGTGTCTCTCAGCTGCCCAGCAGCACAGTTAGTACAGCACGAACGTTTGGCCTCTGCTCCCACAGCAGAAGAGCCAGGATGGAAAGCTGGTGCTAGACCTGTTCAGCACATAATCCCTTTTACATTGGTGCATTCATCGTTGCTTTCACTGCTCACATTCATACAGGAAAAG
Organism: Pezoporus flaviventris; assembly: GCF_033815535.1. Lineage (NCBI taxonomy): Eukaryota > Metazoa > Chordata > Aves > Psittaciformes > Psittacidae > Pezoporus > Pezoporus flaviventris. The sequence goes on from NW_026893021.1 coordinate 8,018, forward strand.
CATTTGAATGGAATCAGTCCAGAGGCTGCTCTCTGCTGCGCAGCAACACAGTCAGCACAGAATGAACAGTGGCATCTGCTCACACGGCAGAAGGAGCAGCAGGGAAAGCTAGTGCTCTGCTTCTTCAGGCAACAAGCAGCTTTGCAACGGGGTCACCATCATTGCAGTCTCTCCTCGGCTTCATACCTAAAAGTCCATTTGAATCCGAATTCTCAGGTGGCGTCGCTCAGCTGCCCAGCAGCACAGTGAGTACAGCACGAACGTTTGGCCTCTGCTCCAACAGCAGAAGTGCCAGGATTGAAAGCTGGTGCTGGACCTGTTCAGCACACAATCCCCTTTACATTGGGTCCTCCATCGTTGCTTTCACTGCTAACACTCATACAGGAAAAGCATTTGAATAGAATCCGTCCAGAGGCTGCTCCCGGCTGGCAGCAACACAGCACAGAATGAACAGTGGCATCTGCTCACACGGCAGAAGGACCAGCAGGGAAAGCTAGTGCTCTGCTTCTTCAGCACACAAGCAGCTTTGCAACGGGGTCACCATCATTGCAGTCTCTCCTCGGGTTCATACCTAAAAGTCCATTTGAATCCAAATTCTCAGGTGGTGTCTCTCAGCTGCCCAGCAGCACAGTTAGTACAGCACGAACGTTTGGCCTCTGCTCCCACAGCAGAAGAGCCAGGATTGAAAGCTGGTGCTGGACCTGTTCAGCACACAATCCCCTTTACATTGGTGCCTCCATCGTTGCTTTCACTGCTCACATTCATACAGGAAAAGCATTTGAATGGAATCAGTCCAGAGGCTGCTCTCTGCTGCGCAGCAACACAGTCAGCACAGAATGAACAGTGGCATCTGCTCACACGGCAGAAGGAGCAGCAGGGAAAGCTAGTGCTCTGCTTCTTCAGCACACAAGCAGCTTTGCAACGGGGTCACCATCATTGCAGTCTCTCCTCGGCTTCATACCTAAAAGTCCATTTGAATCCGAATTCTCAGGTGGTGTCGCTCAGCTGCCCAGCAGCACAGTGAGTACAGCACGAACGTTTGGCCTCTGCTCCCACAGCAGAAGAGCCAGGATTGAAAGCTGGTGCTGGACCTGTTCAGCACACAATCCCCTTTACATTGGTGCCTCCATCCTTGCTTTCACTGCTAACACTCATACAAGAAAAGCATTTGAATGGAATCCGTCCAGAGCCTGCTCCCTGCTGGCAGCAACACAGCACAGAATGAACAGTGGCATCTGCTCACACGGCAGAAGAGCAGCAGGGAAAGCTAGTGCTCTGCTTCTTCAGCACACAAGCAGCTTTGCAACGGGGTCACCATCATTGCAGTCTCTCCTCGGTTTCATACCTAAAAGTCCATTTGAATCCAAATTCTCAGGTGGTGTCTCTCAGCTGCCCTGCAGCACAGTTAGTACAGCACGAACGTTTGGCCTCTGCTCCCACAGCAGAAGAGCCAGGATTGAAAGCTGGTGCTGGACCTGTTCAGCACACAATCCCCTTTACATTGGTGCCTCCATCGTTGCTTTCACTGCTAACACTCATACAGGAAAAGCATTTGAATAGAATCCGTCCAGAGGCTGCTCCCGGCTGGCAGCAACACAGCACAGAATGAACAGTGGCATCTGCTCACACGGCAGAAGGAGCAGCAGGGAAAGCTAGTGCTCTGCTTCTTCAGCACACAAGCAGCTTTGCAACGGGGTCACCATCATTGCAGTCTCTCCTCGGCTTCATACCTAAAAGTCCATTTGAATCCAAATTCTCAGGTGGTGTCTCTCAGCTGCCCAGCAGCACAGTTAGTACAGCACGAACGTTTGGCCTCTGCACCCACAGCAGAAGAGCCAGGATTGAAAGCTGGTGCTGGACCTGTTCAGCACACAATCCCCTTTACATTGGTGCCTCCATCGTTGCTTTCACTGCTCACATTCATACAGGAAAAGCATTTGAATGGAATCAGTCCAGAGGCTGCTCTCTGCTGCGCAGCAACACAGTCAGCACAGAATGAACAGTGGCATCTGCTCACACGGCAGAAGGAGCAGCAGGGAAAGCTAGTGCTCTGCTTCTTCAGCACACAAGCAGCTTTGCAACGGGGTCACCATCATTGCAGTCTCTCCTCGGTTTCATACCTAAAAGTCCATTTGAATCCAAATTCTCAGGTGGTGTCTCTCAGCTGCCCAGCAGCACAGTTAGTACAGAACGAACGTTTGGCCTCTGCTCCCACAGCAGAAGAGCCAGGATTGAAAGCTGGTGATGGACCTGTTCAGCACACAATCCCTTTTACATTGGTGCATTCATCGTTGCTTTCACTGCTCACTTTCATACAGGAAAAGCATTTGAATAGAATCAGTCCAGAGGCTGCTCTCTGCTGCGCAGGAACACAGTCAGCACAGAATGAACAGGGGCATCTGCTCACACGGCAGAAGGACCAGCAGGGAAAGCTAGTGCTGTGTCTCTTCAGCACACAAGCAGCTTTGCAACGGGGTCACCATCATTGCAGTCTCTCCTCGGGTTCATACCTAAAAGTCCATTTGAATCCAAATTCTCAGGTGGTGTCTCTCAGCTGCCCAGCAGCACAGTTAGTACAGCACGAACGTTTGGCCTCTGCTCCCACAGCAGAAGAGCCAGGATGGAAAGCTGGTGCTAGACCTGTTCAGCACATAATCCCTTTTACATTGGTGCATTCATCGTTGCTTTCACTGCTCACTTTCATACAGGAAAAGCATTTGAATGGAATCAGTCCAGAGGCTGCTCTCTGCTGCGCAGCAACACAGTCAGCACAGAATGAACAGTGGCATCTGCTCACACGGCAGAAGGAGCAGCAGGGAAAGCTAGTGCTCTGCTTCTTCAGCACACAAGCAGCTTTGCAACGGGGTCACCATCATTGCAGTCTCTCCTCGGGTTCATACCTAAAAGTCCATTTGAATCCAAATTCTCAGGTGGTGTCTCTCAGCTGCCCAGCAGCACAGTTAGTACAGCACGAACGTTTGGCCTCTGCTCCCACAGCAGAAGAGCCAGGATTGAAAGCTGGTGCTGGACCTGTTCAGCACACAATCACCTTTACATTGGTGCCTCCATCGTTGCTTTCACTGCTCACATTCATACAGGAAAAGCATTTGAATGGAATCAGTCCAGAGGCTGCTCTCTGCTGCGCAGCAACACAGTCAGCACAGAATGAACAGTGGCATCTGCTCACACGGCAGAAGGAGCAGCAGGGAAAGCTAGTGCTCTGCTTCTTCAGCACACAAGCAGCTTTGCAACGGGGTCACCATCATTGCAGTCTCTCCTCGGCTTCATACCTAAAAGTCCATTTGAATCCAAATTCTCAGGTGGTGTCGCTCAGCTGCCCAGCAGCACAGTGAGTACAGCACGAACGTTTGGCCTCTGCTCCAACAGCAGAAGAGCCAGGATTGAAAGCTGGTGCTGGACCTGTTCAGCACACAATCCCCTTTACATTGGTGCCTCCATCGTTGCTTTCACTGCTAACACTCATACAGGAAATTCATTTGAATAGAATCCGTCCAGAGCCTGCTCCCTGCTGGCAGCAACACAGCACAGAATGACCAGTGGCATCTGCTCACACGGCAGAAGGAGCAGCAGGGAAAGCTAGTGCTCTGCTTCTTCAGGCAACAAGCAGCTTTGCAACGGGGTCACCATCATTGCAGTCTCTCCTCGGTTTCATACCTAAAAGTCCATTTGAATCCAAATTCTCAGGTGGTGTCTCTCAGCCGCCCTGCCGCACAATTAGTACAGCACGAACGTTTGGCCTCTGCTCCCACAGCAGAAGAGCCAGGATTGAAAGCTGGTGCTGGCCCTGTTCAGCACACAATCCCTTTTACATTGGTGCATTCATCGTTGCTTTCACTGCTCACTTTCATACAGGAAAAGCATTTGAATAGAATCAGTCCAGAGGCTGCTCTCTGCTGCGCAGCAACACAGTCAGCACAGAATGAACAGTGGCATCTGCTCACACGGCAGAATGACCAGCAGGGAAAGCTAGTGCTCTGCTTCTTCAGCACACAAGCAGCTTTGCAACGGGGTCACCATCATTGCAGTCTCTCCTCGGCTTCATACCTAAAAGTCCATTTGAATCCAAATTCTCAGGTGGTGTCTCTCAGCTGCCCAGCAGCACAGTTAGTACAGCACGAACGTTTGGCCTCTGCTCCCACAGCAGAAGAGCCAGGATTGAAAGCTGGTGCTGGACCTGTTCAGCACACAATCACCTTTACATTGGTGCCTCCATCGTTGCTTTCACTGCTCACATATATACAGGATAAGCATTTGAATGGAATCAGTCCAGAGGCTGCTCTCTGCTGCGCAGCAACACAGTCAGCACAGAATGAACAGTGGCATCTGCTCACACGGCAGAAGGAGCAGCAGGGAAAGCTAGTGCTCTGCTTCTTCAGGCAACAAGCAGCTTTGCAACGGGGTCACCATCATTGCAGTCTCTCCTCGGCTTCATACCTAAAAGTCCATTTGAATCCGAATTCTCAGGTGGTGTCGCTCAGCTGCCCAGCAGCACAGTGAGTACAGCACGAACGTTTGGCCTCTGCTCCAACAGCAGAAGAGCCAGGATTGAAAGCTGGTGCTGGACCTGTTCAGCACACAATCCCTTTTACATTGGTGCCTCCATCGTTGCTTTCACTGCTAACACTCATACAGGAAAAGCATTTGAATAGAATCCGTCCAGAGACTGCTCCCGGCTGGCAGCAACACAGCACAGAATGAACAGTGGCATCTGCTCACACGGCAGAAGGAGCAGCAGGGAAAGCTAGTGCTCTGCTTCTTCAGCACACAAGCAGCTTTGCAACGGGGTCACCATCATTGCAGTCTCTCCTCGGCTTCATACCTAAAAGTCCATTTGAATCCAAATTCTCAGGTGGTGTCTCTCAGCTGCCCAGCAGCACAGTTAGTACAGCACGAACGTTTGGCCTCTGCTCCCACAGCAGAAGAGCCAGGATTGAAAGCTGGTGCTGGACCTGTTCAGCACACAATCCCTTTTACATTGGTGCATTCATCGTTGCTTTCACTGCTCACTTTCATACAGGAAAAGCATTTGAATGGAATCAGTCCAGAGCCTGCTCTCTGCTGCGCAGCAACACAGTCAGCACAGAATGAACAGTGGCATCTGCTCACACGGCAGAAGGACCAGCAGGGAAAGCTAGTGCTCTGCTTCTTCAGCACACAAGCAGCTTTGCAACGGGGTCACCATCATTGCAGTCTCTCCTCGGGTTCATACCTAAAAGTATATTTGAATCCAAATTCTCAGGTGGTGTCTCTCAGCTGCCCAGCAGCACAGTTAGTACAGCACGAACGTTTGGCCTCTGCTCCCACAGCAGAAGAGCCAGGATGGAAAGCTGGTGCTAGACCTGTTCAGCACATAATCCCTTTTACATTGGTGCATTCATCGTTGCTTTCACTGCTCACATTCATACAGGAAAAGCATTTGAATGGAATCAGTCCAGAGGCTGCTCTCTGCTGCGCAGCAACACAGTCAGCACAGAATGAACAGTGGCATCTGCTCACACGGCAGAAGGAGCAGCAGGGAAAGCTAGTGCTCTGCTTCTTCAGGCAACAAGCAGCTTTGCAACGGGGTCACCATCATTGCAGTCTCTCCTCGGCTTCATACCTAAAAGTCCATTTGAATCCGAATTCTCAGGTGGCGTCGCTCAGCTGCCCAGCAGCACAGTGAGTACAGCACGAACGTTTGGCCTCTGCTCCAACAGCAGAAGTGCCAGGATTGAAAGCTGGTGCTGGACCTGTTCAGCACACAATCCCCTTTACATTGGTGCCTCCATCGTTGCTTTCACTGCTAACACTCATACAGGAAAAGCATTTGAATAGAATCCGTCCAGAGGCTGCTCCCGGCTGGCAGCAACACAGCACAGAATGAACAGTGGCATCTGCTCACACGGCAGAAGGACCAGCAGGGAAAGCTAGTGCTCTGCTTCTTCAGCACACAAGCAGCTTTGCAACGGGGTCACCATCATTGCAGTCTCTCCTCGGGTTCATACCTAAAAGTCCATTTGAATCCAAATTCTCAGGTGGTGTCTCTCAGCTGCCCAGCAGCACAGTTAGTACAGCACGAACGTTTGGCCTCTGCTCCCACAGCAGAAGAGCCAGGATTGAAAGCTGGTGCTGGACCTGTTCAGCACACAATCCCCTTTACATTGGTGCCTCCATCGTTGCTTTCACTGCTCACATTCATACAGGAAAAGCATTTGAATGGAATCAGTCCAGAGGCTGCTCTCTGCTGCGCAGCAACACAGTCAGCACAGAATGAACAGTGGCATCTGCTCACACGGCAGAAGGAGCAGCAGGGAAAGCTAGTGCTCTGCTTCTTCAGCACACAAGCAGCTTTGCAACGGGGTCACCATCATTGCAGTCTCTCCTCGGCTTCATACCTAAAAGTCCATTTGAATCCGAATTCTCAGGTGGTGTCGCTCAGCTGCCCAGCAGCACAGTGAGTACAGCACGAACGTTTGGCCTCTGCTCCCACAGCAGAAGAGCCAGGATTGAAAGCTGGTGCTGGACCTGTTCAGCACACAATCCCCTTTACATTGGTGCCTCCATCCTTGCTTTCACTGCTAACACTCATACAAGAAAAGCATTTGAATGGAATCCGTCCAGAGCCTGCTCCCTGCTGGCAGCAACACAGCACAGAATGAACAGTGGCATCTGCTCACACGGCAGAAGAGCAGCAGGGAAAGCTAGTGCTCTGCTTCTTCAGCACACAAGCAGCTTTGCAACGGGGTCACCATCATTGCAGTCTCTCCTCGGTTTCATACCTAAAAGTCCATTTGAATCCAAATTCTCAGGTGGTGTCTCTCAGCTGCCCTGCAGCACAGTTAGTACAGCACGAACGTTTGGCCTCTGCTCCCACAGCAGAAGAGCCAGGATTGAAAGCTGGTGCTGGCCCTGTTCAGCACACAATCCCTTTTACATTGCTGCATTCATCGTTGCTTTCACTGCTCACTTTCATACAGGAAAAGCATTTGAATAGAATCAGTCCAGAGGCTGCTCTCTGCTGCGCAGCAACACAGTCAGCACAGAATGAACAGTGGCATCTGCTCACACGGCAGAAGGACCAGCAGGGAAAGCTAGTGCTCTGCTTCTTCAGCACACAAGCAGCTTTGCAACGGGGTCACCATCATTGCAGTCTCTCCTCGGCTTCATACCTAAAAGTCCTTTTGAATCCAAATTCTCAGGTGGTGTCGCTCAGCTGCCCAGCAGCACAGTGAGTACAGCACGAACGTTTGGCATCTGCTCCCACAGCAGAAGAGCCAGGATTGAAAGCTGGTGCTGGACCTGTTCAGCACACAATCCCCTTTACATTGGTGCCTCCATCGTTGCTTTCACTGCTAACACTCATACAGGAAAAGCATTTGAATAGAATCCGTCCAGAGCCTGCTCCCTGCTGGCAGCAACACAGCACAGAATGAACAGTGGCATCTGCTCACACGGCAGAAGGAGCAGCAGGGAAAGCTAGTGCTCTGCTTCTTCAGCACACAAGCAGCTTTGCAACGGGGTCACCATCATTGCAGTCTCTCCTCGGTTTCATACCTAAAAGTAAATTTGAATCCAAATTCTCAGGTGGTCTCTCTCAGCTGCCCAGCAGCACAGTTAGTACAGCACGAACGTTTGGCCTCTGCTCCCACAGCAGAAGAGCCAGGATTGAAAGCTGGTGCTGGACCTGTTCAGCACACAATCCCCTTTACATTGGTGCCTCCATCGTTGCTTTCACTGCTAACACTCATACAGGAAAAGCATTTGAATAGAATCCGTCCAGAGGCTGCTCCCGGCTGGCAGCAACACAGCACAGAATGAACAGTGGCATCTGCTCACACGGCAGAAGGAGCAGCAGGGAAAGCTAGTGCTCTGCTTCTTCAGCACACAAGCAGCTTTGCAACGGGGTCACCATCATTGCAGTCTCTCCTCGGCTTCATACCTAAAAGTCCATTTGAATCCAAATTCTCAGGTGGTGTCTCTCAGCTGCCCAGCAGCACAGTTAGTACAGCACGAACGTTTGGCCTCTGCACCCACAGCAGAAGAGCCAGGATTGAAAGCTGGTGCTGGACCTGTTCAGCACACAATCCCCTTTACATTGGTGCCTCCATCGTTGCTTTCACTGCTCACATTCATACAGGAAAAGCATTTGAATGGAATCAGTCCAGAGGCTGCTCTCTGCTGCGCAGCAACACAGTCAGCACAGAATGAACAGTGGCATCTGCTCACACGGCAGAAGGAGCAGCAGGGAAAGCTAGTGCTCTGCTTCTTCAGCACACAAGCAGCTTTGCAACGGGGTCACCATCATTGCAGTCTCTCCTCGGTTTCATACCTAAAAGTCCATTTGAATCCAAATTCTCAGGTGGTGTCTCTCAGCTGCCCAGCAGCACAGTTAGTACAGAACGAACGTTTGGCCTCTGCTCCCACAGCAGAAGAGCCAGGATTGAAAGCTGGTGATGGACCTGTTCAGCACACAATCCCTTTTACATTGGTGCATTCATCGTTGCTTTCACTGCTCACTTTCATACAGGAAAAGCATTTGAATAGAATCAGTCCAGAGGCTGCTCTCTGCTGCGCAGGAACACAGTCAGCACAGAATGAACAGGGGCATCTGCTCACACGGCAGAAGGACCAGCAGGGAAAGCTAGTGCTGTGTCTCTTCAGCACACAAGCAGCTTTGCAACGGGGTCACCATTATTGCAGTCTCTCCTCGGCTTCATACCTAAAAGTCCATTTGAATCCAAATTCTCAGGTGGTGTCTCTCAGCTGCCCAGCAGCACAGTTAGTACAGCACGAACGTTTGGCCTCTGCTCCCACAGCAGAAGAGCCAGGATTGAAAGCTGGTGCTGGACCTGTTCAGCACACAATCACCTTTACATTGGTGCCTCCATCGTTGCTTTCACTGCTCACATTCATACAGGAAAAGCATTTGAATGGAATCAGTCCAGAGGCTGCTCTCTGCTGCGCAGCAACACAGTCAGCACAGAATGAACAGTGGCATCTGCTCACACGGCAGAAGGAGCAGCAGGGAAAGCTAGTGCTCTGCTTCTTCAGCACACAAGCAGCTTTGCAACGGGGTCACCATCATTGCAGTCTCTCCTCGGCTTCATACCTAAAAGTCCATTTGAATCTGAATTCTCAGGTGGTGTCGCTCAGCTGCCCAGCAGCACAGTGAGTACAGCACGAACGTTTGGCCTCTGCTCCAACAGCAGAAGAGCCAGGATTGAAAGCTGGTGCTGGACCTGTTCAGCACACAAACCCCTTTACATTGGTGCCTCCATCGTTGCTTTCACTGCTAACACTCATACAGGAAAAGCATTTGAATAGAATCCGTCCAGAGCCTGCTCCCTGCTGGCAGCAACACAGCACAGAATGAACAGTGGCATCTGCTCACACGGCAGAAGGAGCAGCAGGGAAAGCTAGTGCTCTGCTTCTTCAGCACACAAGCAGCTTTGCAACGGGGTCACCATCATTGCAGTCTCTCCTCGGTTTCATACCTAAAAGTAAATTTGAATCCAAATTCTCAGGTGGTCTCTCTCAGCTGCCCAGCAGCACAGTTAGTACAGCACGAACGTTTGGCCTCTGCTCCCACAGCAGAAGAGCCAGGATTGAAAGCTGGTGCTGGACCTGTTCAGCACACAATCCCTTTTACATTGGTGCATTCATCGTTGCTTTCACTGCTCACTTTCATACAGGAAAAGCATTTGAATGGAATCAGTCCAGAGGCTGCTCTCTGCTGCGCAGCAACACAGTCAGCACAGAATGAACAGTGGCATCTGCTCACACGGCAGAAGGAGCAGCAGGGAAAGCTAGTGCTCTGCTTCTTCAGCACACAAGCAGCTTTGCAACGGGGTCACCATCATTGCAGTCTCTCCTCGGCTTCATACCTAAAAGTCCATTTGAATCCAAATTCTCAGGTGGTGTCTCTCAGCTGCCCAGCAGCACAGTTAGTACAGCACGAACGTTTGGCCTCTGCTCCCACAGCAGAAGAGCCAGGATTGAAAGCTGGTGCTGGACCTGTTCAGCACACAATCCCCTTTACATTGGTGCCTCCATCGTTGCTTTCACTGCTCACATTCATACAGGAAAAGCATTTGAATGGAATCAGTCCAGAGGCTGCTCTCTGCTGCGCAGCAACACAGTCAGCACAGAATGAACAGTGGCATCTGCTCACACGGCAGAAGGAGCAGCAGGGAAAGCTAGTGCTCTGCTTCTTCAGCACACAAGCAGCTTTGCAACGGGGTCACCATCATTGCAGTCTCTCCTCGGGTTCATACCTAAAAGTCCATTTGAATCCGAATTCTCAGGTGGTGTCGCTCAGCTGCCCAGCAGCACAGTGAGTACAGCACGAACGTTTGGCCTCTGCTCCAACAGCAGAAGAGCCAGGATTGAAAGCTGGTGCTGGACCTGTTCAGCACACAATCCCCTTTACATTGGTGCCTCCATCGTTGCTTTCACTGCTAACACTCATACTGGAAAAGCATTTGAATAGAATCCGTCCAGAGCCTGCTCCCTGCTGGCAGCAACACAGCACAGAATGAACAGTGGCATCTGCTCACACGGCAGAAGAGCAGCAGGGAAAGCTAGTGCTCTGCTTCTTCAGCACACAAGCAGCTTTGCAACGGGGTCACCATCATTGCAGTCTCTCCTCGGTTTCATACCTAAAAGTCCATTTGAATCCAAATTCTCAGGTGGTGTCTCTCAGCTGCCCTGCAGCACAGTTAGTACAGCACGAACGTTTGGCCTCTGCTCCCACAGCAGAAGAGCCAGGATTGAAAGCTGGTGCTGGCCCTGTTCAGCACACAATCCCTTTTACATTGGTGCATTCATCGTTGCTTTCACTGCTCACTTTCATACAGGAAAAGCATTTGAATAGAATCAGTCCAGAGGCTGCTCTCTGCTGCGCAGCAACACAGTCAGCACAGAATGAACAGTGGCATCTGCTCACACGGCAGAAGGAGCAGCAGGGAAAGCTAGTGCTCTGCTTCTTCAGCACACAAGCAGCTTTGCAACGGGGTCACCATCATTGCAGTCTCTCCTCGGCTTCATACCTAAAAGTCCTTTTGAATCCGAATTCTCAGGTGGTGTCGCTCAGCTGCCCAGCAGCACAGTTAGTACAGCACGAACGTTTGGCCTCTGCTCCCACAGCAGAAGAGCCAGGATTGAAAGCTGGTGCTGGACCTGTTCAGCACACAATCCCTTTTACATTGGTGCTTTCATCGTTGCTTTCACTGCTCACTTTCATACAGGAAAAGCATTTGAATGGAATCAGTCCAGAGGCTGCTCTCTGCTGCGCAGCAACACAGTCAGCACAGAATGAACAGTGGCATCTGCTCACACGGCAGAAGGAGCAGCAGGGAAAGCTAGTGCTCTGCTTCTTCAGCACACAAGCAGCTTTGCAACGGGGTCACCATCATTGCAGTCTCTCCTCGGTTTCATACCTAAAAGTCCATTTGAATCCAAATTCTCAGGTGGTGTCTCTCAGCTGCCCAGCAGCACAGTTAGTACAGCACGAACGTTTGGCCTCTGCTCCCACAGCAGAAGAGCCAGGATTGAAAGCTGGTGCTGGACCTGTTCAGCACACAATCCCTTTTACATTGGTGCATTCATCGTTGCTTTCACTGCTCACTTTCATACAGGAAAAGCATTTGAATGGAATCAGTCCAGAGGCTGCTCTCTGCTGCGCAGCAACACAGTCAGCACAGAATGAACAGTGGCATCTGCTCACACGGCAGAAGGAGCAGCAGGGAAAGCTAGTGCTCTGCTTCTTCAGCACACAAGCAGCTTTGCAACGGGGTCACCATCATTGCAGTCTCTCCTCGGGTTCATACCTAAAAGTCCATTTGAATCCAAATTCTCAGGTGGTGTCTCTCAGCTGCCCAGCAGCACAGTTAGTACAGCACGAACGTTTAGCCTCTGCTCCCACAGCAGAAGAGCCAGGATTGAAAGCTGGTGCTGGACCTGTTCAGCACACAATCCCTTTTACATTGGTGCATTCATCGTTGCTTTCACAGCTCACTTTCATACAGGAAAAGCATTTGAATGGAATCAGTCCAGAGGCTGCTCTCTGCTGCGCAGCAACACAGTCAGCACAGAATGAACAGTGGCATCTGCTCACACGGCAGAAGGAGCAGCAGGGAAAGCTAGTGCTCTGCTTCTTCAGCACACAAGCAGATTTGCAACGGGGTCACCATCATTGCAGTCTCTCCTCGGCTTCATACCTAAAAGTCCATTTGAATCCGAATTCTCAGGTGGTGTCGCTCAGCTGCCCAGCAGCACAGTGAGTACAGCACGAACGTTTGGCCTCTGCTCCAACAGCAGAAGAGCCAGGATTGAAAGCTGGTGCTGGACCTGTTCAGCACACAATCCCCTTTACATTGGTGCCTCCATCCTTGCTTTCACTGCTAACACTCATACAGGGAAAGCATTTGAATAGAATCCGTCCAGAGCCTGCTCCCTGCTGGCAGCAACACAGCACAGAATGAACAGTGGCATCTGCTCACACGGCAGAAGAGCAGCAGGGAAAGCTAGTGCTCTGCTTCTTCAGCACACAAGCAGCTTTGCAACGGGGTCACCATCATTGCAGTCTCTCCTCGGTTTCATACCTAAAAGTCCATTTGAATCCAAATTCTCAGGTGGTGTCTCTCAGCTGCCCTGCAGCACAGTTAGTAGAGCACGAACGTTTGGCCTCTGCTCCCACAGCAGAAGAGCCAGGATTGAAAGCTGGTGCTGGCCCTGTTCAGCACACAATCCCTTTTACATTGGTGCATTCATCGTTGCTTTCACTGCTCACTTTCATACAGGAAAAGCATTTGAATAGAATCAGTCCAGAGGCTGCTCTCTGCTGCGCAGCAACACAGTCAGCACAGAATGAACAGTGGCATCTGCTCACACGGCAGAAGGAGCAGCAGGGAAAGCTAGTGCTCTGCTTCTTCAGCACACAAGCAGCTTTGCAACGGGGTCACCATCATTGCAGTCTCTCCTCGGGTTCATACCTAAAAGTCCATTTGAATCCAAATTCTCAGGTGGTGTCTCTCAGCTGCCCAGCAGCACAGTTAGTACAGCACGAACGTTTAGCCTCTGCTCCCACAGCAGAAGAGCCAGGATTGAAAGCTGGTGCTGGACCTGTTCAGCACACAATCCCTTTTACATTGGTGCATTCATCGTTGCTTTCACAGCTCACTTTCATACAGGAAAAGCATTTGAATGGAATCAGTCCAGAGGCTGCTCTCTGCTGCGCAGCAACACAGTCAGCACAGAATGAACAGTGGCATCTGCTCACACGGCAGAAGGAGCAGCAGGGAAAGCTAGTGCTCTGCTTCTTCAGCACACAAGCAGATTTGCAACGGGGTCACCATCATTGCAGTCTCTCCTCGGCTTCATACCTAAAAGTCCATTTGAATCCGAATTCTCAGGTGGTGTCGCTCAGCTGCCCAGCAGCACAGTGAGTACAGCACGAACGTTTGGCCTCTGCTCCAACAGCAGAAGAGCCAGGATTGAAAGCTGGTGCTGGACCTGTTCAGCACACAATCCCCTTTACATTGGTGCCTCCATCGTTGCTTTCACTGCTAACACTCATACAGGAAAAGCATTTGAATAGAATCCGTCCAGAGCATGCTCCCTGCTGGCAGCAACACAGCACAGAATGAACAGTGTCATCTGCTCACACGGCAGAAGAGCAGCAGGGAAAGCTAGTGCTCTGCTTCTTCAGCACACAAGCAGCTTTGCAACGGGGTCACCATCATTGCAGTCTCTCCTCGGTTTCATACCTAAAAGTCCATTTGAATCCAAATTCTCAGGTGGTGTCTCTCAGCCGCCCTGCCGCACAATTAGTACAGCACGAACGTTTGGCCTCTGCTCCCACAGCAGAAGAGCCAGGATTGAAAGCTGGTGCTGGCCCTGTTCAGCACACAATCCCTTTTACATTGGTGCATTCATCGTTGCTTTCACTGCTCACTTTCATACAGGAAAAGCATTTGAATAGAATCAGTCCAGAGGCTGCTCTCTGCTGCGCAGCAACACAGTCAGCACAGAATGAACAGTGGCATCTGCTCACACGGCAGAAGGACCAGCAGGGAAAGCTAGTGCTCTGCTTCTTCAGCACACAAGCAGCTTTGCAACGGGGTCACCATCATTGCAGTCTCTCCTCGGGTTCATACCTAAAAGTCCATTTGAATCCAAATTCTCAGGTGGTGTCTCTCAGCTGCCCAGCAGCACAGTTAGTACAGCACGAACGTTTGGCCTCTGCTCCCACAGCAGAAGAGCCAGGATTGAAAGCTGGTGCTGGACCTGTTCAGCACACAATCACCTTTACATTGGTGCCTCCATCGTTGCTTTCACTGCTCACATATATACAGGAAAAGCATTTGAATGGAATCAGTCCAGAGGCTGCTCTCTGCTGCGCAGCAACACAGTCAGCACAGAATGAACAGTGGCATCTGCTCACACGGCAGAAGGAGCAGCAGGGAAAGCTAGTGCTCTGCTTCTTCAGGCAACAAGCAGCTTTGCAACGGGGTCACCATCATTGCAGTCTCTCCTCGGCTTCATACCTAAAAGTCCATTTGAATCCGAATTCTCAGGTGGTGTCGCTCAGCTGCCCAGCAGCACAGTGAGTACAGCACGAACGTTTGGCCTCTGCTCCAACAGCAGAAGAGCCAGGATTGAAAGCTGGTGCTGGACCTGTTCAGCACACAATCCCCTTTACATTGGTGCCTCCATCGTTGCTTTCACTGCTAACACTCATACAGGAAAAGCATTTGAATAGAATCCGTCCAGAGACAGCTCCCGGCTGGCAGCAACACAGCACAGAATGAACAGTGGCATCTGCTCACACGGCAGAAGGAGCAGCAGGGAAAGCTAGTGCTCTGCTTCTTCAGGCAACAAGCAGCTTTGCAACGGGGTCACCATCATTGCAGTCTCTCCTCGGCTTCATACCTAAAAGTCCATTTGAATCCGAATTCTCAGCTGGTGTCGCTCAGCTGCCCAGCAGCACAGTGAGTACAGCACGAACGTTTGGCCTCTGCTCCCACAGCAGAAGAGCCAGGATTGAAAGCTGGTGCTGGACCTGTTCAGCACACAATCCCCTTTACATTGGTGCCTCCATCGTTGCTTTCACTGCTAACACTCATACAGGAAAAGCATTTGAATAGAATCCGTCCAGAGCATGCTCCCTGCTGGCAGCAACACAGCACAGAATGAACAGTGTCATCTGCTCACACGGCAGAAGAGCAGCAGGGAAAGCTAGTGCTCTGCTTCTTCAGCACACAAGCAGCTTTGCAACGGGGTCACCATCATTGCAGTCTCTCCTCGGTTTCATACCTAAAAGTCCATTTGAATCCAAATTCTCAGGTGGTGTCTCTCAGCCGCCCTGCCGCACAATTAGTACAGCACGAACGTTTGGCCTCTGCTCCCACAGCAGAAGAGCCAGGATTGAAAGCTGGTGCTGGCCCTGTTCAGCACACAATCCCTTTTACATTGGTGCATTCATCGTTGCTTTCACTGCTCACTTTCATACAGGAAAAGCATTTGAATAGAATCAGTCCAGAGGCTGCTCTCTGCTGCGCAGCAACACAGTCAGCACAGAATGAACAGTGGCATCTGCTCACACGGCAGAAGGACCAGCAGGGAAAGCTAGTGCTCTGCTTCTTCAGCACACAAGCAGCTTTGCAACGGGGTCACCATCATTGCAGTCTCTCCTCGGGTTCATACCTAAAAGTCCATTTGAATCCAAATTCTCAGGTGGTGTCTCTCAGCTGCCCAGCAGCACAGTTAGTACAGCACGAACGTTTGGCCTCTGCTCCCACAGCAGAAGAGCCAGGATTGAAAGCTGGTGCTGGACCTGTTCAGCACACAATCACCTTTACATTGGTGCCTCCATCGTTGCTTTCACTGCTCACATATATACAGGAAAAGCATTTGAATGGAATCAGTCCAGAGGCTGCTCTCTGCTGCGCAGCAACACAGTCAGCACAGAATGAACAGTGGCATCTGCTCACACGGCAGAAGGAGCAGCAGGGAAAGCTAGTGCTCTGCTTCTTCAGGCAACAAGCAGCTTTGCAACGGGGTCACCATCATTGCAGTCTCTCCTCGGCTTCATACCTAAAAGTCCATTTGAATCCGAATTCTCAGGTGGTGTCGCTCAGCTGCCCAGCAGCACAGTGAGTACAGCACGAACGTTTGGCCTCTGCTCCAACAGCAGAAGAGCCAGGATTGAAAGCTGGTGCTGGACCTGTTCAGCACACAATCCCCTTTACATTGGTGCCTCCATCGTTGCTTTCACTGCTAACACTCATACAGGAAAAGCATTTGAATAGAATCCGTCCAGAGACAGCTCCCGGCTGGCAGCAACACAGCACAGAATGAACAGTGGCATCTGCTCACACGGCAGAAGGAGCAGCAGGGAAAGCTAGTGCTCTGCTTCTTCAGCACACAAGCAGCTTTGCAACGGGGTCACCATCATTGCAGTCTCTCCTCGGGTTCATACCTAAAAGTCCATTTGAATCCAAATTCTCAGGTGGTGTCTCTCAGCTGCCCAGCAGCACAGTTAGTACAGCACGAACGTTTGGCCTCTGCTCCCACAGCAGAAGAGCCAGGATTGAAAGCTGGTGCTGGACCTGTTCAGCACACAATCCCTTTTACATTGGTGCATTCATCGTTGCTTTCACTGCTCACTTTCATACAGGAAAAGCATTTGAATAGAATCAGTCCAGAGGCTGCTCTCTGCTGCGCAGCAACACAGTCAGCACAGAATGAACAGTGGCATCTGCTCACACGGCAGAAGGACCAGCAGGGAAAGCTAGTGCTCTGCTTCTTCAGCACACAAGCAGCTTTGCAACGGGGTCACCATCATTGCAGTCTCTCCACGGCTTCATACCTAAAAGTCCATTTGAACCCGAATTCTCAGGTGGTGTCGCTCAGCTGCCCAGCAGCACAGTGAGTACAGCACGAACGTTTGGCCTCTGCTCCCACAGCAGAAGAGCCAGGATTGAAAGCTGGTGCTGGACCTGTTCAGCACACAATCCCCTTTACATTGGTGCCTCCATCGTTGCTTTCACTGCTAACACTCATACAGGAAAAGCATTTGAATAGAATCCGTCCAGAGCATGCTCCCTGCTGGCAGCAACACAGCACAGAATGAACAGTGTCATCTGCTCACACGGCAGAAGAGCAGCAGGGAAAGCTAGTGCTCTGCTTCTTCAGCACACAAGCAGCTTTGCAACGGGGTCACCATCATTGCAGTCTCTCCTCGGTTTCATACCTAAAAGTCCATTTGAATCCAAATTCTCAGGTGGTGTCTCTCAGCCGCCCTGCCGCACAATTAGTACAGCACGAACGTTTGGCCTCTGCTCCCACAGCAGAAGAGCCAGGATTGAAAGCTGGTGCTGGCCCTGTTCAGCACACAATCCCTTTTACATTGGTGCATTCATCGTTGCTTTCACTGCTCACTTTCATACAGGAAAAGCATTTGAATAGAATCAGTCCAGAGGCTGCTCTCTGCTGCGCAGCAACACAGTCAGCACAGAATGAACAGTGGCATCTGCTCACACGGCAGAAGGACCAGCAGGGAAAGCTAGTGCTCTGCTTCTTCAGCACACAAGCAGCTTTGCAACGGGGTCACCATCATTGCAGTCTCTCCTCGGGTTCATACCTAAAAGTCCATTTGAATCCAAATTCTCAGGTGGTGTCTCTCAGCTGCCCAGCAGCACAGTTAGTACAGCACGAACGTTTGGCCTCTGCTCCCACAGCAGAAGAGCCAGGATTGAAAGCTGGTGCTGGACCTGTTCAGCACACAATCACCTTTACATTGGTGCCTCCATCGTTGCTTTCACTGCTCACATATATACAGGAAAAGCATTTGAATGGAATCAGTCCAGAGGCTGCTCTCTGCTGCGCAGCAACACAGTCAGCACAGAATGAACAGTGGCATCTGCTCACACGGCAGAAGGAGCAGCAGGGAAAGCTAGTGCTCTGCTTCTTCAGGCAACAAGCAGCTTTGCAACGGGGTCACCATCATTGCAGTCTCTCCTCGGCTTCATACCTAAAAGTCCATTTGAATCCGAATTCTCAGGTGGTGTCGCTCAGCTGCCCAGCAGCACAGTGAGTACAGCACGAACGTTTGGCCTCTGCTCCAACAGCAGAAGAGCCAGGATTGAAAGCTGGTGCTGGACCTGTTCAGCACACAATCCCCTTTACATTGGTGCCTCCATCGTTGCTTTCACTGCTAACACTCATACAGGAAAAGCATTTGAATAGAATCCGTCCAGAGACAGCTCCCGGCTGGCAGCAACACAGCACAGAATGAACAGTGGCATCTGCTCACACGGCAGAAGGAGCAGCAGGGAAAGCTAGTGCTCTGCTTCTTCAGCACACAAGCAGCTTTGCAACGGGGTCACCATCATTGCAGTCTCTCCTCGGGTTCATACCTAAAAGTCCATTTGAATCCAAATTCTCAGGTGGTGTCTCTCAGCTGCCCAGCAGCACAGTTAGTACAGCACGAACGTTTGGCCTCTGCTCCCACAGCAGAAGAGCCAGGATTGAAAGCTGGTGCTGGACCTGTTCAGCACACAATCCCTTTTACATTGGTGCATTCATCGTTGCTTTCACTGCTCACTTTCATACAGGAAAAGCATTTGAATGGAATCAGTCCAGAGCCTGCTCTCTGCTGCGCAGCAACACAGTCAGCACAGAATGAACAGTGGCATCTGCTCACACGGCAGAAGGACCAGCAGGGAAAGCTAGTGCTCTGCTTCTTCAGCACACAAGCAGCTTTGCAACGGGGTCACCATCATTGCAGTCTCTCCTCGGGTTCATACCTAAAAGTCCATTTGAATCCAAATTCTCAGGTGGTGTCTCTCAGCTGCCCAGCAGCACAGTTAGTACAGAACGAACGTTTGGCCTCTGCTCCCACAGCAGAAGAGCCAGGATTGAAAGCTGGTGATGGACCTGTTCAGCACACAATCCCTTTTACATTGGTGCATTCATCGTTGCTTTCACTGCTCACTTTCATACAGGAAAAGCATTTGAATAGAATCAGTCCAGAGGCTGCTCTCTGCTGCGCAGGAACACAGTCAGCACAGAATGAACAGTGGCATCTGCTCACACGGCAGAAGGACCAGCAGGGAAAGCTAGTGCTGTGTCTCTTCAGCACACAAGCAGCTTTGCAACGGGGTCACCATCATTGCAGTCTCTCCTCGGCTTCATACCTAAAAGTCCATTTGAATCCAAATTCTCAGGTGGTGTCTCTCAGCTGCCCAGCAGCACAGTTAGTACAGCACGAACGTTTGGCCTCTGCTCCCACAGCAGAAGAGCCAGGATTGAAAGCTGGTGCTGGACCTGTTCAGCACACAATCACCTTTACATTGGTGCCTCCATCGTTGCTTTCACTGCTCACATTCATACAGGAAAAGCATTTGAATGGAATCAGTCCAGAGGCTGCTCTCTGCTGCGCAGCAACACAGTCAGCACAGAATGAACAGTGGCATCTGCTCACACGGCAGAAGGAGCAGCAGGGAAAGCTAGTGCTCTGCTTCTTCAGCACACAAGCAGCTTTGCAACGGGGTCACCATCATTGCAGTCTCTCCTCGGCTTCATACCTAAAAGTCCATTTGAATCCGAATTCTCAGGTGGTGTCGCTCAGCTGCCCAGCAGCACAGTGAGTACAGCACGAACGTTTGGCCTCTGCTCCAACAGCAGAAGAGCCAGGATTGAAAGCTGGTGCTGGACCTGTTCAGCACGCAATCCCCTTTACATTGGTGCCTCCATCGTTGCTTTCACTGCTAACACTCATACAGGAAAAGCATTTGAATAGAATCCGTCCAGAGCCTGCTCCCTGCTGGCAGCAACACAGCACAGAATGAACAGTGGCATCTGCTCACACGGCAGAAGGAGCAGCAGGGAAAGCTAGTGCTCTGCTTCTTCAGCACACAAGCAGCTTTGCAACGGGGTCACCATCATTGCAGTCTCTCCTCGGTTTCATACCTAAAAGTAAATTTGAATCCAAATTCTCAGGTGGTCTCTCTCAGCTGCCCAGCAGCACAGTTAGTACAGCACGAACGTTTGGCCTCTGCTCCCACAGCAGAAGAGCCAGGATTGAAAGCTGGTGCTGGACCTGTTCAGCACACAATCCCTTTTACATTGGTGCATTCATCGTTGCTTTCACTGCTCACTTTCATACAGGAAAAGCATTTGAATGGAATCAGTCCAGAGGCTGCTCTCTGCTGCGCAGCAACACAGTCAGCACAGAATGAACAGTGGCATCTGCTCACACGGCAGAAGGAGCAGCAGGGAAAGCTAGTGCTCTGCTTCTTCAGCACACAAGCAGCTTTGCAACGGGGTCACCATCATTGCAGTCTCTCCTCGGTTTCATACCTAAAAGTCCATTTGAATCCAAATTCTCAGGTGGTGTCTCTCAGCTGCCCAGCAGCACAGTTAGTACAGCACGAACGTTTGGCCTCTGCTCCCACAGCAGAAGAGCCAGGATTGAAAGCTGGTGCTGGACCTGTTCAGCACACAATACCTTTTACATTGGTGCATTCATCGTTGCTTTCACTGCTCACTTTCATACAGGAAAAGCATTTGAATGGAATCAGTCCAGAGGCTGCTCTCTGCTGCGCAGCAACACAGTCAGCACAGAATGAACAGTGGCATCTGCTCACACGGCAGAAGGAGCAGCAGGGAAAGCTAGTGCTCTGCTTCTTCAGCACACAAGCAGCTTTGCAACGGGGTCACCATCATTGCAGTCTCTCCTCGGCTTCATACCTAAAAGTCCATTTGAATCCAAATTCTCAGGTGGTGTCTCTCAGCTGCCCAGCAGCACAGTTAGTACAGCACGAACGTTTGGCCTCTGCTCCCACAGCAGAAGAGCCAGGATTGAAAGCTGGTGCTGGACCTGTTCAGCACACAATCCCCTTTACATTGGTGCCTCCATCGTTGCTTTCACTGCTCACATCCATACAGGAAAAGCATTTGAATGGAATCAGTCCAGAGGCTGCTCTCTGCTGCGCAGCAACACAGTCAGCACAGAATGAACAGTGGCATCTGCTCACACGGCAGAAGGAGCAGCAGGGAAAGCTAGTGCTCTGCTTCTTCAGCACACAAGCAGCTTTGCAACGGGGTCACCATCATTGCAGTCTCTCCTCGGCTTCATACCTAAAAGTCCATTTGAATCCGAATTCTCAGGTGGTGTCGCTCAGCTGCCCAGCAGCACAGTGAGTACAGCACGAACGTTTGGCCTCTGCTCCAACAGCAGAAGAGCCAGGATTGAAAGCTGGTGCTGGACCTGTTCAGCACACAATCCCCTTTACATTGGTGCCTCCATCGTTGCTTTCACTGCTAACACTCATACTGGAAAAGCATTTGAATAGAATCCGTCCAGAGCCTGCTCCCTGCTGGCAGCAACACAGCACAGAATGAACAGTGGCATCTGCTCACACGGCAGAAGAGCAGCAGGGAAAGCTAGTGCTCTGCTTCTTCAGCACACAAGCAGCTTTGCAACGGGGTCACCATCATTGCAGTCTCTCCTCGGTTTCATACCTAAAAGTCCATTTGAATCCAAATTCTCAGGTGGTGTCTCTCAGCTGCCCTGCAGCACAGTTAGTACAGCACGAACGTTTGGCCTCTGCTCCCACAGCAGAAGAGCCAGGATTGAAAGCTGGTGCTGGCCCTGTTCAGCACACAATCCCTTTTACATTGCTGCATTCATCGTTGCTTTCACTGCTCACTTTCATACAGGAAAAGCATTTGAATAGAATCAGTCCAGAGGCTGCTCTCTGCTGCGCAGCAACACAGTCAGCACAGAATGAACAGTGGCATCTGCTCACACGGCAGAAGGAGCAGCAGGGAAAGCTAGTGCTCTGCTTCTTCAGCACACAAGCAGCTTTGCAACGGGGTCCCCATCATTGCAGTCTCTCCTCGGCTTCATACCTAAAAGTCCTTTTGAATCCAAATTCTCAGGTGGTGTCGCTCAGCTGCCCAGCAGCACAGTTAGTACAGCACGAACGTTTGGCCTCTGCTCCCACAGCAGAAGAGCCAGGATTGAAAGCTGGTGCTGGACCTGTTCAGCACACAATCCCTTTTACATTGGTGCTTTCATCGTTGCTTTCACTGCTCACTTTCATACAGGAAAAGCATTTGAATGGAATCAGTCCAGAGGCTGCTCTCTGCTGCGCAGCAACACAGTCAGCACAGAATGAACAGTGGCATCTGCTCACACGGCAGAAGGAGCAGCAGGGAAAGCTAGTGCTCTGCTTCTTCAGCACACAAGCAGCTTTGCAACGGGGTCACCATCATTGCAGTCTCTCCTCGGTTTCATACCTAAAAGTAAATTTGAATCCAAATTCTCAGGTGGTCTCTCTCAGCTGCCCAGCAGCACAGTTAGTACAGCACGAACGTTTGGCCTCTGCTCCCACAGCAGAAGAGCCAGGATTGAAAGCTGGTGCTGGACCTGTTCAGCACACAATCCCTTTTACATTGGTGCATTCATCGTTGCTTTCACTGCTCACTTTCATACAGGAAAAGCATTTGAATGGAATCAGTCCAGAGGCTGCTCTCTGCTGCGCAGCAACACAGTCAGCACAGAATGAACAGTGGCATCTGCTCACACGGCAGAAGGAGCAGCAGGGAAAGCTAGTGCTCTGCTTCTTCAGCACACAAGCAGCTTTGCAACGGGGTCACCATCATTGCAGTCTCTCCTCGGTTTCATACCTAAAAGTCCATTTGAATCCAAATTCTCAGGTGGTGTCTCTCAGCTGCCCAGCAGCACAGTTAGTACAGCACGAACGTTTGGCCTCTGCTCCCACAGCAGAAGAGCCAGGATTGAAAGCTGGTGCTGGACCTGTTCAGCACACAATACCTTTTACATTGGTGCATTCATCGTTGCTTTCACTGCTCACTTTCATACAGGAAAAGCATTTGAATGGAATCAGTCCAGAGGCTGCTCTCTGCTGCGCAGCAACACAGTCAGCACAGAATGAACAGTGGCATCTGCTCACACGGCAGAAGGAGCAGCAGGGAAAGCTAGTGCTCTGCTTCTTCAGCACACAAGCAGCTTTGCAACGGGGTCACCATCATTGCAGTCTCTCCTCGGCTTCATACCTAAAAGTCCATTTGAATCCAAATTCTCAGGTGGTGTCTCTCAGCTGCCCAGCAGCACAGTTAGTACAGCACGAACGTTTGGCCTCTGCTCCCACAGCAGAAGAGCCAGGATTGAAAGCTGGTGCTGGACCTGTTCAGCACACAATCCCCTTTACATTGGTGCCTCCATCGTTGCTTTCACTGCTCACATTCATACAGGAAAAGCATTTGAATGGAATCAGTCCAGAGGCTGCTCTCTGCTGCGCAGCAACACAGTCAGCACAGAATGAACAGTGGCATCTGCTCACACGGCAGAAGGAGCAGCAGGGAAAGCTAGTGCTCTGCTTCTTCAGCACACAAGCAGCTTTGCAACGGGGTCACCATCATTGCAGTCTCTCCTCGGCTTCATACCTAAAAGTCCATTTGAATCCGAATTCTCAGGTGGTGTCGCTCAGCTGCCCAGCAGCACAGTGAGTACAGCACGAACGTTTGGCCTCTGCTCCAACAGCAGAAGAGCCAGGATTGAAAGCTGGTGCTGGACCTGTTCAGCACACAATCCCCTTTACATTGGTGCCTCCATCGTTGCTTTCACTGCTAACACTCATACTGGAAAAGCATTTGAATAGAATCCGTCCAGAGCCTGCTCCCTGCTGGCAGCAACACAGCACAGAATGAACAGTGGCATCTGCTCACACGGCAGAAGAGCAGCAGGGAAAGCTAGTGCTCTGCTTCTTCAGCACACAAGCAGCTTTGCAACGGGGTCACCATCATTGCAGTCTCTCCTCGGTTTCATACCTAAAAGTCCATTTGAATCCAAATTCTCAGGTGGTGTCTCTCAGCTGCCCTGCAGCACAGTTAGTACAGCACGAACGTTTGGCCTCTGCTCCCACAGCAGAAGAGCCAGGATTGAAAGCTGGTGCTGGCCCTGTTCAGCACACAATCCCTTTTACATTGCTGCATTCATCGTTGCTTTCACTGCTCACTTTCATACAGGAAAAGCATTTGAATAGAATCAGTCCAGAGGCTGCTCTCTGCTGCGCAGCAACACAGTCAGCACAGAATGAACAGTGGCATCTGCTCACACGGCAGAAGGAGCAGCAGGGAAAGCTAGTGCTCTGCTTCTTCAGCACACAAGCAGCTTTGCAACGGGGTCCCCATCATTGCAGTCTCTCCTCGGCTTCATACCTAAAAGTCCTTTTGAATCCGAATTCTCAGGTGGTGTCGCTCAGCTGCCCAGCAGCACAGTTAGTACAGCACGAACGTTTGGCCTCTGCTCCCACAGCAGAAGAGCCAGGATTGAAAGCTGGTGCTGGACCTGTTCAGCACACAATCCCTTTTACATTGGTGCTTTCATCGTTGCTTTCACTGCTCACTTTCATACAGGAAAAGCATTTGAATGGAATCAGTCCAGAGGCTGCTCTCTGCTGCGCAGCAACACAGTCAGCACAGAATGAACAGTGGCATCTGCTCACACGGCAGAAGGAGCAGCAGGGAAAGCTAGTGCTCTGCTTCTTCAGCACACAAGCAGCTTTGCAACGGGGTCACCATCATTGCAGTCTCTCCTCGGTTTCATACCTAAAAGTCCATTTGAATCCAAATTCTCAGGTGGTGTCTCTCAGCTGCCCAGCAGCACAGTTAGTACAGCACGAACGTTTGGCCTCTGCTCCCACAGCAGAAGAGCCAGGATTGAAAGCTGGTGCTGGACCTGTTCAGCACACAATACCTTTTACATTGGTGCATTCATCGTTGCTTTCACTGCTCACTTTCATACAGGAAAAGCATTTGAATGGAATCAGTCCAGAGGCTGCTCTCTGCTGCGCAGCAACACAGTCAGCACAGAATGAACAGTGGCATCTGCTCACACGGCAGAAGGAGCAGCAGGGAAAGCTAGTGCTCTGCTTCTTCAGCACACAAGCAGCTTTGCAACGGGGTCACCATCATTGCAGTCTCTCCTCGGGTTCATACCTAAAAGTCCATTTGAATCCAAATTCTCAGGTGGTGTCTCTCAGCTGCCCAGCAGCACAGTTAGTACAGCACGAACGTTTAGCCTCTGCTCCCACAGCAGAAGAGCCAGGATTGAAAGCTGGTGCTGGACCTGTTCAGCACACAATCCCTTTTACATTGGTGCATTCATCGTTGCTTTCACAGCTCACTTTCATACAGGAAAAGCATTTGAATGGAATCAGTCCAGAGGCTGCTCTCTGCTGCGCAGCAACACAGTCAGCACAGAATGAACAGTGGCATCTGCTCACACGGCAGAAGGAGCAGCAGGGAAAGCTAGTGCTCTGCTTCTTCAGCACACAAGCAGATTTGCAACGGGGTCACCATCATTGCAGTCTCTCCTCGGCTTCATACCTAAAAGTCCATTTGAATCCGAATTCTCAGGTGGTGTCGCTCAGCTGCCCAGCAGCACAGTGAGTACAGCACGAACGTTTGGCCTCTGCTCCAACAGCAGAAGAGCCAGGATTGAAAGCTGGTGCTGGACCTGTTCAGCACACAATCCCCTTTACATTGGTGCCTCCATCGTTGCTTTCACTGCTAACACTCATACAGGGAAAGCATTTGAATAGAATCCGTCCAGAGCCTGCTCCCTGCTGGCAGCAACACAGCACAGAATGAACAGTGGCATCTGCTCACACGGCAGAAGAGCAGCAGGGAAAGCTAGTGCTCTGCTTCTTCAGCACACAAGCAGCTTTGCAACGGGGTCACCATCATTGCAGTCTCTCCTCGGTTTCATACCTAAAAGTCCATTTGAATCCAAATTCTCAGGTGGTGTCTCTCAGCTGCCCTGCAGCACAGTTAGTAGAGCACGAACGTTTGGCCTCTGCTCCCACAGCAGAAGAGCCAGGATTGAAAGCTGGTGCTGGCCCTGTTCAGCACACAATCCCTTTTACATTGGTGCATTCATCGTTGCTTTCACTGCTCACTTTCATACAGGAAAAGCATTTGAATAGAATCAGTCCAGAGGCTGCTCTCTGCTGCGCAGCAACACAGTCAGCACAGAATGAACAGTGGCATCTGCTCACACGGCAGAAGGACCAGCAGGGAAAGCTAGTGCTCTGCTTCTTCAGCACACAAGCAGCTTTGCAACGGGGTCACCATCATTGCAGTCTCTCCACGGCTTCATACCTAAAAGTCCATTTGAACCCGAATTCTCAGGTGGTGTCGCTCAGCTGCCCAGCAGCACAGTGAGTACAGCACGAACGTTTGGCCTCTGCTCCCACAGCAGAAGAGCCAGGATTGAAAGCTGGTGCTGGACCTGTTCAGCACACAATCCCCTTTACATTGGTGCCTCCATCGTTGCTTTCACTGCTAACACTCATACAGGAAAAGCATTTGAATAGAATCCGTCCAGAGCATGCTCCCTGCTGGCAGCAACACAGCACAGAATGAACAGTGTCATCTGCTCACACGGCAGAAGAGCAGCAGGGAAAGCTAGTGCTCTGCTTCTTCAGCACACAAGCAGCTTTGCAACGGGGTCACCATCATTGCAGTCTCTCCTCGGTTTCATACCTAAAAGTCCATTTGAATCCAAATTCTCAGGTGGTGTCTCTCAGCCGCCCTGCCGCACAATTAGTACAGCACGAACGTTTGGCCTCTGCTCCCACAGCAGAAGAGCCAGGATTGAAAGCTGGTGCTGGCCCTGTTCAGCACACAATCCCTTTTACATTGGTGCATTCATCGTTGCTTTCACTGCTCACTTTCATACAGGAAAAGCATTTGAATAGAATCAGTCCAGAGGCTGCTCTCTGCTGCGCAGCAACACAGTCAGCACAGAATGAACAGTGGCATCTGCTCACACGGCAGAAGGACCAGCAGGGAAAGCTAGTGCTCTGCTTCTTCAGCACACAAGCAGCTTTGCAACGGGGTCACCATCATTGCAGTCTCTCCTCGGGTTCATACCTAAAAGTCCATTTGAATCCAAATTCTCAGGTGGTGTCTCTCAGCTGCCCAGCAGCACAGTTAGTACAGCACGAACGTTTGGCCTCTGCTCCCACAGCAGAAGAGCCAGGATTGAAAGCTGGTGCTGGACCTGTTCAGCACACAATCACCTTTACATTGGTGCCTCCATCGTTGCTTTCACTGCTCACATATATACAGGAAAAGCATTTGAATGGAATCAGTCCAGAGGCTGCTCTCTGCTGCGCAGCAACACAGTCAGCACAGAATGAACAGTGGCATCTGCTCACACGGCAGAAGGAGCAGCAGGGAAAGCTAGTGCTCTGCTTCTTCAGGCAACAAGCAGCTTTGCAACGGGGTCACCATCATTGCAGTCTCTCCTCGGCTTCATACCTAAAAGTCCATTTGAATCCGAATTCTCAGGTGGTGTCGCTCAGCTGCCCAGCAGCACAGTGAGTACAGCACGAACGTTTGGCCTCTGCTCCAACAGCAGAAGAGCCAGGATTGAAAGCTGGTGCTGGACCTGTTCAGCACACAATCCCCTTTACATTGGTGCCTCCATCGTTGCTTTCACTGCTAACACTCATACAGGAAAAGCATTTGAATAGAATCCGTCCAGAGACAGCTCCCGGCTGGCAGCAACACAGCACAGAATGAACAGTGGCATCTGCTCACACGGCAGAAGGAGCAGCAGGGAAAGCTAGTGCTCTGCTTCTTCAGCACACAAGCAGCTTTGCAACGGGGTCACCATCATTGCAGTCTCTCCTCGGGTTCATACCTAAAAGTCCATTTGAATCCAAATTCTCAGGTGGTGTCTCTCAGCTGCCCAGCAGCACAGTTAGTACAGCACGAACGTTTGGCCTCTGCTCCCACAGCAGAAGAGCCAGGATTGAAAGCTGGTGCTGGACCTGTTCAGCACACAATCCCTTTTACATTGGTGCATTCATCGTTGCTTTCACTGCTCACTTTCATACAGGAAAAGCATTTGAATAGAATCAGTCCAGAGGCTGCTCTCTGCTGCGCAGCAACACAGTCAGCACAGAATGAACAGTGGCATCTGCTCACACGGCAGAAGGACCAGCAGGGAAAGCTAGTGCTCTGCTTCTTCAGCACACAAGCAGCTTTGCAACGGGGTCACCATCATTGCAGTCTCTCCACGGCTTCATACCTAAAAGTCCATTTGAACCCGAATTCTCAGGTGGTGTCGCTCAGCTGCCCAGCAGCACAGTGAGTACAGCACGAACGTTTGGCCTCTGCTCCCACAGCAGAAGAGCCAGGATTGAAAGCTGGTGCTGGACCTGTTCAGCACACAATCCCCTTTACATTGGTGCCTCCATCGTTGCTTTCACTGCTAACACTCATACAGGAAAAGCATTTGAATAGAATCCGTCCAGAGCATGCTCCCTGCTGGCAGCAACACAGCACAGAATGAACAGTGTCATCTGCTCACACGGCAGAAGAGCAGCAGGGAAAGCTAGTGCTCTGCTTCTTCAGCACACAAGCAGCTTTGCAACGGGGTCACCATCATTGCAGTCTCTCCTCGGTTTCATACCTAAAAGTCCATTTGAATCCAAATTCTCAGGTGGTGTCTCTCAGCCGCCCTGCCGCACAATTAGTACAGCACGAACGTTTGGCCTCTGCTCCCACAGCAGAAGAGCCAGGATTGAAAGCTGGTGCTGGCCCTGTTCAGCACACAATCCCTTTTACATTGGTGCATTCATCGTTGCTTTCACTGCTCACTTTCATACAGAAAAAGCATTTGAATAGAATCAGTCCAGAGGCTGCTCTCTGCTGCGCAGCAACACAGTCAGCACAGAATGAACAGTGGCATCTGCTCACACGGCAGAAGGACCAGCAGGGAAAGCTAGTGCTCTGCTTCTTCAGCACACAAGCAGCTTTGCAACGGGGTCACCATCATTGCAGTCTCTCCTCGGGTTCATACCTAAAAGTCCATTTGAATCCAAATTCTCAGGTGGTGTCTCTCAGCTGCCCAGCAGCACAGTTAGTACAGCACGAACGTTTGGCCTCTGCTCCCACAGCAGAAGAGCCAGGATTGAAAGCTGGTGCTGGACCTGTTCAGCACACAATCACCTTTACATTGGTGCCTCCATCGTTGCTTTCACTGCTCACATATATACAGGAAAAGCATTTGAATGGAATCAGTCCAGAGGCTGCTCTCTGCTGCGCAGCAACACAGTCAGCACAGAATGAACAGTGGCATCTGCTCACACGGCAGAAGGAGCAGCAGGGAAAGCTAGTGCTCTGCTTCTTCAGGCAACAAGCAGCTTTGCAACGGGGTCACCATCATTGCAGTCTCTCCTCGGCTTCATACCTAAAAGTCCATTTGAATCCGAATTCTCAGGTGGTGTCGCTCAGCTGCCCAGCAGCACAGTGAGTACAGCACGAACGTTTGGCCTCTGCTCCAACAGCAGAAGAGCCAGGATTGAAAGCTGGTGCTGGACCTGTTCAGCACACAATCCCCTTTACATTGGTGCCTCCATCGTTGCTTTCACTGCTAACACTCATACAGGAAAAGCATTTGAATAGAATCCGTCCAGAGACAGCTCCCGGCTGGCAGCAACACAGCACAGAATGAACAGTGGCATCTGCTCACACGGCAGAAGGAGCAGCAGGGAAAGCTAGTGCTCTGCTTCTTCAGCACACAAGCAGCTTTGCAACGGGGTCACCATCATTGCAGTCTCTCCTCGGGTTCATACCTAAAAGTCCATTTGAATCCAAATTCTCAGGTGGTGTCTCTCAGCTGCCCAGCAGCACAGTTAGTACAGCACGAACGTTTGGCCTCTGCTCCCACAGCAGAAGAGCCAGGATTGAAAGCTGGTGCTGGACCTGTTCAGCACACAATCCCTTTTACATTGGTGCATTCATCGTTGCTTTCACTGCTCACTTTCATACAGGAAAAGCATTTGAATGGAATCAGTCCAGAGCCTGCTCTCTGCTGCGCAGCAACACAGTCAGCACAGAATGAACAGTGGCATCTGCTCACACGGCAGAAGGACCAGCAGGGAAAGCTAGTGCTCTGCTTCTTCAGCACACAAGCAGCTTTGCAACGGGGTCACCATCATTGCAGTCTCTCCTCGGGTTCATACCTAAAAGTCCATTTGAATCCAAATTCTCAGGTGGTGTCTCTCAGCTGCCCAGCAGCACAGTTAGTACAGAACGAACGTTTGGCCTCTGCTCCCACAGCAGAAGAGCCAGGATTGAAAGCTGGTGATGGACCTGTTCAGCACACAATCCCTTTTACATTGGTGCATTCATCGTTGCTTTCACTGCTCACTTTCATACAGGAAAAGCATTTGAATAGAATCAGTCCAGAGGCTGCTCTCTGCTGCGCAGGAACACAGTCAGCACAGAATGAACAGTGGCATCTGCTCACACGGCAGAAGGACCAGCAGGGAAAGCTAGTGCTGTGTCTCTTCAGCACACAAGCAGCTTTGCAACGGGGTCACCATCATTGCAGTCTCTCCTCGGCTTCATACCTAAAAGTCCATTTGAATCCAAATTCTCAGGTGGTGTCTCTCAGCTGCCCAGCAGCACAGTTAGTACAGCACGAACGTTTGGCCTCTGCTCCCACAGCAGAAGAGCCAGGATTGAAAGCTGGTGCTGGACCTGTTCAGCACACAATCACCTTTACATTGGTGCCTCCATCGTTGCTTTCACTGCTCACATTCATACAGGAAAAGCATTTGAATGGAATCAGTCCAGAGGCTGCTCTCTGCTGCGCAGCAACACAGTCAGCACAGAATGAACAGTGGCATCTGCTCACACGGCAGAAGGAGCAGCAGGGAAAGCTAGTGCTCTGCTTCTTCAGCACACAAGCAGCTTTGCAACGGGGTCACCATCATTGCAGTCTCTCCTCGGCTTCATACCTAAAAGTCCATTTGAATCCGAATTCTCAGGTGGTGTCGCTCAGCTGCCCAGCAGCACAGTGAGTACAGCACGAACGTTTGGCCTCTGCTCCAACAGCAGAAGAGCCAGGATTGAAAGCTGGTGCTGGACCTGTTCAGCACGCAATCCCCTTTACATTGGTGCCTCCATCGTTGCTTTCACTGCTAACACTCATACAGGAAAAGCATTTGAATAGAATCCGTCCAGAGCCTGCTCCCTGCTGGCAGCAACACAGCACAGAATGAACAGTGGCATCTGCTCACACGGCAGAAGGAGCAGCAGGGAAAGCTAGTGCTCTGCTTCTTCAGCACACAAGCAGCTTTGCAACGGGGTCACCATCATTGCAGTCTCTCCTCGGTTTCATACCTAAAAGTAAATTTGAATCCAAATTCTCAGGTGGTCTCTCTCAGCTGCCCAGCAGCACAGTTAGTACAGCACGAACGTTTGGCCTCTGCTCCCACAGCAGAAGAGCCAGGATTGAAAGCTGGTGCTGGACCTGTTCAGCACACAATCCCTTTTACATTGGTGCATTCATCGTTGCTTTCACTGCTCACTTTCATACAGGAAAAGCATTTGAATGGAATCAGTCCAGAGGCTGCTCTCTGCTGCGCAGCAACACAGTCAGCACAGAATGAACAGTGGCATCTGCTCACACGGCAGAAGGAGCAGCAGGGAAAGCTAGTGCTCTGCTTCTTCAGCACACAAGCAGCTTTGCAACGGGGTCACCATCATTGCAGTCTCTCCTCGGTTTCATACCTAAAAGTCCATTTGAATCCAAATTCTCAGGTGGTGTCTCTCAGCTGCCCAGCAGCACAGTTAGTACAGCACGAACGTTTGGCCTCTGCTCCCACAGCAGAAGAGCCAGGATTGAAAGCTGGTGCTGGACCTGTTCAGCACACAATACCTTTTACATTGGTGCATTCATCGTTGCTTTCACTGCTCACTTTCATACAGGAAAAGCATTTGAATGGAATCAGTCCAGAGGCTGCTCTCTGCTGCGCAGCAACACAGTCAGCACAGAATGAACAGTGGCATCTGCTCACACGGCAGAAGGAGCAGCAGGGAAAGCTAGTGCTCTGCTTCTTCAGCACACAAGCAGCTTTGCAACGGGGTCACCATCATTGCAGTCTCTCCTCGGCTTCATACCTAAAAGTCCATTTGAATCCAAATTCTCAGGTGGTGTCTCTCAGCTGCCCAGCAGCACAGTTAGTACAGCACGAACGTTTGGCCTCTGCTCCCACAGCAGAAGAGCCAGGATTGAAAGCTGGTGCTGGACCTGTTCAGCACACAATCCCCTTTACATTGGTGCCTCCATCGTTGCTTTCACTGCTCACATTCATACAGGAAAAGCATTTGAATGGAATCAGTCCAGAGGCTGCTCTCTGCTGCGCAGCAACACAGTCAGCACAGAATGAACAGTGGCATCTGCTCACACGGCAGAAGGAGCAGCAGGGAAAGCTAGTGCTCTGCTTCTTCAGCACACAAGCAGCTTTGCAACGGGGTCACCATCATTGCAGTCTCTCCTCGGCTTCATACCTAAAAGTCCATTTGAATCCGAATTCTCAGGTGGTGTCGCTCAGCTGCCCAGCAGCACAGTGAGTACAGCACGAACGTTTGGCCTCTGCTCCAACAGCAGAAGAGCCAGGATTGAAAGCTGGTGCTGGACCTGTTCAGCACACAATCCCCTTTACATTGGTGCCTCCATCGTTGCTTTCACTGCTAACACTCATACTGGAAAAGCATTTGAATAGAATCCGTCCAGAGCCTGCTCCCTGCTGGCAGCAACACAGCACAGAATGAACAGTGGCATCTGCTCACACGGCAGAAGAGCAGCAGGGAAAGCTAGTGCTCTGCTTCTTCAGCACACAAGCAGCTTTGCAACGGGGTCACCATCATTGCAGTCTCTCCTCGGTTTCATACCTAAAAGTCCATTTGAATCCAAATTCTCAGGTGGTGTCTCTCAGCTGCCCTGCAGCACAGTTAGTACAGCACGAACGTTTGGCCTCTGCTCCCACAGCAGAAGAGCCAGGATTGAAAGCTGGTGCTGGCCCTGTTCAGCACACAATCCCTTTTACATTGCTGCATTCATCGTTGCTTTCACTGCTCACTTTCATACAGGAAAAGCATTTGAATAGAATCAGTCCAGAGGCTGCTCTCTGCTGCGCAGCAACACAGTCAGCACAGAATGAACAGTGGCATCTGCTCACACGGCAGAAGGAGCAGCAGGGAAAGCTAGTGCTCTGCTTCTTCAGCACACAAGCAGCTTTGCAACGGGGTCCCCATCATTGCAGTCTCTCCTCGGCTTCATACCTAAAAGTCCTTTTGAATCCGAATTCTCAGGTGGTGTCGCTCAGCTGCCCAGCAGCACAGTTAGTACAGCACGAACGTTTGGCCTCTGCTCCCACAGCAGAAGAGCCAGGATTGAAAGCTGGTGCTGGACCTGTTCAGCACACAATCCCTTTTACATTGGTGCTTTCATCGTTGCTTTCACTGCTCACTTTCATACAGGAAAAGCATTTGAATGGAATCAGTCCAGAGGCTGCTCTCTGCTGCGCAGCAACACAGTCAGCACAGAATGAACAGTGGCATCTGCTCACACGGCAGAAGGAGCAGCAGGGAAAGCTAGTGCTCTGCTTCTTCAGCACACAAGCAGCTTTGCAACGGGGTCACCATCATTGCAGTCTCTCCTCGGTTTCATACCTAAAAGTCCATTTGAATCCAAATTCTCAGGTGGTGTCTCTCAGCTGCCCAGCAGCACAGTTAGTACAGCACGAACGTTTGGCCTCTGCTCCCACAGCAGAAGAGCCAGGATTGAAAGCTGGTGCTGGACCTGTTCAGCACACAATACCTTTTACATTGGTGCATTCATCGTTGCTTTCACTGCTCACTTTCATACAGGAAAAGCATTTGAATGGAATCAGTCCAGAGGCTGCTCTCTGCTGCGCAGCAACACAGTCAGCACAGAATGAACAGTGGCATCTGCTCACACGGCAGAAGGAGCAGCAGGGAAAGCTAGTGCTCTGCTTCTTCAGCACACAAGCAGCTTTGCAACGGGGTCACCATCATTGCAGTCTCTCCTCGGGTTCATACCTAAAAGTCCATTTGAATCCAAATTCTCAGGTGGTGTCTCTCAGCTGCCCAGCAGCACAGTTAGTACAGCACGAACGTTTAGCCTCTGCTCCCACAGCAGAAGAGCCAGGATTGAAAGCTGGTGCTGGACCTGTTCAGCACACAATCCCTTTTACATTGGTGCATTCATCGTTGCTTTCACAGCTCACTTTCATACAGGAAAAGCATTTGAATGGAATCAGTCCAGAGGCTGCTCTCTGCTGCGCAGCAACACAGTCAGCACAGAATGAACAGTGGCATCTGCTCACACGGCAGAAGGAGCAGCAGGGAAAGCTAGTGCTCTGCTTCTTCAGCACACAAGCAGATTTGCAACGGGGTCACCATCATTGCAGTCTCTCCTCGGCTTCATACCTAAAAGTCCATTTGAATCCGAATTCTCAGGTGGTGTCGCTCAGCTGCCCAGCAGCACAGTGAGTACAGCACGAACGTTTGGCCTCTGCTCCAACAGCAGAAGAGCCAGGATTGAAAGCTGGTGCTGGACCTGTTCAGCACACAATCCCCTTTACATTGGTGCCTCCATCGTTGCTTTCACTGCTAACACTCATACAGGGAAAGCATTTGAATAGAATCCGTCCAGAGCCTGCTCCCTGCTGGCAGCAACACAGCACAGAATGACCAGTGGCATCTGCTCACACGGCAGAAGGAGCAGCAGGGAAAGCTAGTTCTCTGCTTCTTCAGGCAACAAGCAGCTTTGCAACGGGGTCACCATCATTGCAGTCTCTCCTCGGTTTCATACCTAAAAGTCCATTTGAATCCAAATTCTCAGGTGGTGTCTCTCAGCCGCCCTGCCGCACAATTAGTACAGCACGAACGTTTGGCCTCTGCTCCCACAGCAGAAGAGCCAGGATTGAAAGCTGGTGCTGGCCCTGTTCAGCACACAATCCCTTTTACATTGGTGCATTCATCGTTGCTTTCACTGCTCACTTTCATACAGGAAAAGCATTTGAATAGAATCAGTCCAGAGGCTGCTCTCTGCTGCGCAGCAACACAGTCAGCACAGAATGAACAGTGGCATCTGCTCACACGGCAGAAGGACCAGCAGGGAAAGCTAGTGCTCTGCTTCTTCAGCACACAAGCAGCTTTGCAACGGGGTCACCATCATTGCAGTCTCTCCTCGGGTTCATACCTAAAAGTCCATTTGAATCCAAATTCTCAGGTGGTGTCTCTCAGCTGCCCAGCAGCACAGTTAGTACAGCACGAACGTTTGGCCTCTGCTCCCACAGCAGAAGAGCCAGGATTGAAAGCTGGTGCTGGACCTGTTCAGCACACAATCACCTTTACATTGGTGCCTCCATCGTTGCTTTCACTGCTCACATATATACAGGAAAAGCATTTGAATGGAATCAGTCCAGAGGCTGCTCTCTGCTGCGCAGCAACACAGTCAGCACAGAATGAACAGTGGCATCTGCTCACACGGCAGAAGGAGCAGCAGGGAAAGCTAGTGCTCTGCTTCTTCAGGCAACAAGCAGCTTTGCAACGGGGTCACCATCATTGCAGTCTCTCCTCGGCTTCATACCTAAAAGTCCATTTGAATCCGAATTCTCAGGTGGTGTCGCTCAGCTGCCCAGCAGCACAGTGAGTACAGCACGAACGTTTGGCCTCTGCTCCAACAGCAGAAGAGCCAGGATTGAAAGCTGGTGCTGGACCTGTTCAGCACACAATCCCTTTTACATTGGTGCCTCCATCGTTGCTTTCACTGCTAACACTCATACAGGAAAAGCATTTGAATAGAATCCGTCCAGAGACTGCTCCCGGCTGGCAGCAACACAGCACAGAATGAACAGTGGCATCTGCTCACACGGCAGAAGGAGCAGCAGGGAAAGCTAGTGCTGTGTCTCTTCAGCACACAAGCAGCTTTGCAACGGGGTCACCATCATTGCAGTCTCTCCTCGGCTTCATACCTAAAAGTCCATTTGAATCCAAATTCTCAGGTGGTGTCTCTCAGCTGCCCAGCAGCACAGTTAGTACAGCACGAACGTTTGGCCTCTGCTCCCACAGCAGAAGAGCCAGGATTGAAAGCTGGTGCTGGACCTGTTCAGCACACAATCCCTTTTACATTGGTGCATTCATCGTTGCTTTCACTGCTCACTTTCATACAGGAAAAGCATTTGAATGGAATCAGTCCAGAGCCTGCTCTCTGCTGCGCAGCAACACAGTCAGCACAGAATGAACAGTGGCATCTGCTCACACGGCAGAAGGACCAGCAGGGAAAGCTAGTGCTCTGCTTCTTCAGCACACAAGCAGCTTTGCAACGGGGTCACCATCATTGCAGTCTCTCCTCGGGTTCATACCTAAAAGTATATTTGAATCCAAATTCTCAGGTGGTGTCTCTCAGCTGCCCAGCAGCACAGTTAGTACAGCACGAACGTTTGGCCTCTGCTCCCACAGCAGAAGAGCCAGGATGGAAAGCTGGTGCTAGACCTGTTCAGCACATAATCCCTTTT
Source organism: Pezoporus flaviventris (assembly GCF_033815535.1). Lineage (NCBI taxonomy): Eukaryota > Metazoa > Chordata > Aves > Psittaciformes > Psittacidae > Pezoporus > Pezoporus flaviventris. The sequence continues at coordinate 44,464 of NW_026893021.1, forward strand.
ACATTGGTGCATTCATCGTTGCTTTCACTGCTCACTTTCATACAGGAAAAGCATTTGAATAGAATCAGTCCAGAGGCTGCTCTCTGCTGCGCAGGAACACAGTCAGCACAGAATGAACAGTGGCATCTGCTCACACGGCAGAAGGACCAGCAGGGAAAGCTAGTGCTGTGTCTCTTCAGCACACAAGCAGCTTTGCAACGGGGTCACCATCATTGCAGTCTCTCCTCGGCTTCATACCTAAAAGTCCATTTGAATCCAAATTCTCAGGTGGTGTCTCTCAGCTGCCCAGCAGCACAGTTAGTACAGCACGAACGTTTGGCCTCTGCTCCCACAGCAGAAGAGCCAGGATTGAAAGCTGGTGCTGGACCTGTTCAGCACACAATCACCTTTACATTGGTGCCTCCATCGTTGCTTTCACTGCTCACATTCATACAGGAAAAGCATTTGAATGGAATCAGTCCAGAGGCTGCTCTCTGCTGCGCAGCAACACAGTCAGCACAGAATGAACAGTGGCATCTGCTCACACGGCAGAAGGAGCAGCAGGGAAAGCTAGTGCTCTGCTTCTTCAGCACACAAGCAGCTTTGCAACGGGGTCACCATCATTGCAGTCTCTCCTCGGCTTCATACCTAAAAGTCCATTTGAATCCGAATTCTCAGGTGGTGTCGCTCAGCTGCCCAGCAGCACAGTGAGTACAGCACGAACGTTTGGCCTCTGCTCCAACAGCAGAAGAGCCAGGATTGAAAGCTGGTGCTGGACCTGTTCAGCACGCAATCCCCTTTACATTGGTGCCTCCATCGTTGCTTTCACTGCTAACACTCATACAGGAAAAGCATTTGAATAGAATCCGTCCAGAGCCTGCTCCCTGCTGGCAGCAACACAGCACAGAATGAACAGTGGCATCTGCTCACACGGCAGAAGGAGCAGCAGGGAAAGCTAGTGCTCTGCTTCTTCAGCACACAAGCAGCTTTGCAACGGGGTCACCATCATTGCAGTCTCTCCTCGGTTTCATACCTAAAAGTAAATTTGAATCCAAATTCTCAGGTGGTCTCTCTCAGCTGCCCAGCAGCACAGTTAGTACAGCACGAACGTTTGGCCTCTGCTCCCACAGCAGAAGAGCCAGGATTGAAAGCTGGTGCTGGACCTGTTCAGCACACAATCCCTTTTACATTGGTGCATTCATCGTTGCTTTCACTGCTCACTTTCATACAGGAAAAGCATTTGAATGGAATCAGTCCAGAGGCTGCTCTCTGCTGCGCAGCAACACAGTCAGCACAGAATGAACAGTGGCATCTGCTCACACGGCAGAAGGAGCAGCAGGGAAAGCTAGTGCTCTGCTTCTTCAGCACACAAGCAGCTTTGCAACGGGGTCACCATCATTGCAGTCTCTCCTCGGTTTCATACCTAAAAGTCCATTTGAATCCAAATTCTCAGGTGGTGTCTCTCAGCTGCCCAGCAGCACAGTTAGTACAGCACGAACGTTTGGCCTCTGCTCCCACAGCAGAAGAGCCAGGATTGAAAGCTGGTGCTGGACCTGTTCAGCACACAATACCTTTTACATTGGTGCATTCATCGTTGCTTTCACTGCTCACTTTCATACAGGAAAAGCATTTGAATGGAATCAGTCCAGAGGCTGCTCTCTGCTGCGCAGCAACACAGTCAGCACAGAATGAACAGTGGCATCTGCTCACACGGCAGAAGGAGCAGCAGGGAAAGCTAGTGCTCTGCTTCTTCAGCACACAAGCAGCTTTGCAACGGGGTCCCCATCATTGCAGTCTCTCCTCGGCTTCATACCTAAAAGTCCTTTTGAATCCGAATTCTCAGGTGGTGTCGCTCAGCTGCCCAGCAGCACAGTTAGTACAGCACGAACGTTTGGCCTCTGCTCCCACAGCAGAAGAGCCAGGATTGAAAGCTGGTGCTGGACCTGTTCAGCACACAATCCCTTTTACATTGGTGCTTTCATCGTTGCTTTCACTGCTCACTTTCATACAGGAAAAGCATTTGAATGGAATCAGTCCAGAGGCTGCTCTCTGCTGCGCAGCAACACAGTCAGCACAGAATGAACAGTGGCATCTGCTCACACGGCAGAAGGAGCAGCAGGGAAAGCTAGTGCTCTGCTTCTTCAGCACACAAGCAGCTTTGCAACGGGGTCACCATCATTGCAGTCTCTCCTCGGTTTCATACCTAAAAGTCCATTTGAATCCAAATTCTCAGGTGGTGTCTCTCAGCTGCCCAGCAGCACAGTTAGTACAGCACGAACGTTTGGCCTCTGCTCCCACAGCAGAAGAGCCAGGATTGAAAGCTGGTGCTGGACCTGTTCAGCACACAATACCTTTTACATTGGTGCATTCATCGTTGCTTTCACTGCTCACTTTCATACAGGAAAAGCATTTGAATGGAATCAGTCCAGAGGCTGCTCTCTGCTGCGCAGCAACACAGTCAGCACAGAATGAACAGTGGCATCTGCTCACACGGCAGAAGGAGCAGCAGGGAAAGCTAGTGCTCTGCTTCTTCAGCACACAAGCAGCTTTGCAACGGGGTCACCATCATTGCAGTCTCTCCTCGGGTTCATACCTAAAAGTCCATTTGAATCCAAATTCTCAGGTGGTGTCTCTCAGCTGCCCAGCAGCACAGTTAGTACAGCACGAACGTTTAGCCTCTGCTCCCACAGCAGAAGAGCCAGGATTGAAAGCTGGTGCTGGACCTGTTCAGCACACAATCCCTTTTACATTGGTGCATTCATCGTTGCTTTCACAGCTCACTTTCATACAGGAAAAGCATTTGAATGGAATCAGTCCAGAGGCTGCTCTCTGCTGCGCAGCAACACAGTCAGCACAGAATGAACAGTGGCATCTGCTCACACGGCAGAAGGAGCAGCAGGGAAAGCTAGTGCTCTGCTTCTTCAGCACACAAGCAGATTTGCAACGGGGTCACCATCATTGCAGTCTCTCCTCGGCTTCATACCTAAAAGTCCATTTGAATCCGAATTCTCAGGTGGTGTCGCTCAGCTGCCCAGCAGCACAGTGAGTACAGCACGAACGTTTGGCCTCTGCTCCAACAGCAGAAGAGCCAGGATTGAAAGCTGGTGCTGGACCTGTTCAGCACACAATCCCCTTTACATTGGTGCCTCCATCGTTGCTTTCACTGCTAACACTCATACAGGGAAAGCATTTGAATAGAATCCGTCCAGAGCCTGCTCCCTGCTGGCAGCAACACAGCACAGAATGACCAGTGGCATCTGCTCACACGGCAGAAGGAGCAGCAGGGAAAGCTAGTGCTCTGCTTCTTCAGGCAACAAGCAGCTTTGCAACGGGGTCACCATCATTGCAGTCTCTCCTCGGTTTCATACCTAAAAGTCCATTTGAATCCAAATTCTCAGGTGGTGTCTCTCAGCCGCCCTGCCGCACAATTAGTACAGCACGAACGTTTGGCCTCTGCTCCCACAGCAGAAGAGCCAGGATTGAAAGCTGGTGCTGGCCCTGTTCAGCACACAATCCCTTTTACATTGGTGCATTCATCGTTGCTTTCACTGCTCACTTTCATACAGGAAAAGCATTTGAATAGAATCAGTCCAGAGGCTGCTCTCTGCTGCGCAGCAACACAGTCAGCACAGAATGAACAGTGGCATCTGCTCACACGGGCAGAAGGACCAGCAGGGAAAGCTAGTGCTCTGCTTCTTCAGCACACAAGCAGCTTTGCAACGGGGTCACCATCATTGCAGTCTCTCCTCGGCTTCATACCTAAAAGTCCATTTGAATCCAAATTCTCAGGTGGTGTCTCTCAGCTGCCCAGCAGCACAGTTAGTACAGCACGAACGTTTGGCCTCTGCTCCCACAGCAGAAGAGCCAGGATTGAAAGCTGGTGCTGGACCTGTTCAGCACACAATCACCTTTACATTGGTGCCTCCATCGTTGCTTTCACTGCTCACATATATACAGGAAAAGCATTTGAATGGAATCAGTCCAGAGGCTGCTCTCTGCTGCGCAGCAACACAGTCAGCACAGAATGAACAGTGGCATCTGCTCACACGGCAGAAGGAGCAGCAGGGAAAGCTAGTGCTCTGCTTCTTCAGGCAACAAGCAGCTTTGCAACGGGGTCACCATCATTGCAGTCTCTCCTCGGCTTCATACCTAAAAGTCCATTTGAATCCGAATTCTCAGGTGGTGTCGCTCAGCTGCCCAGCAGCACAGTGAGTACAGCACGAACGTTTGGCCTCTGCTCCAACAGCAGAAGAGCCAGGATTGAAAGCTGGTGCTGGACCTGTTCAGCACACAATCCCTTTTACATTGGTGCCTCCATCGTTGCTTTCACTGCTAACACTCATACAGGAAAAGCATTTGAATAGAATCCGTCCAGAGACTGCTCCCGGCTGGCAGCAACACAGCACAGAATGAACAGTGGCATCTGCTCACACGGCAGAAGGAGCAGCAGGGAAAGCTAGTGCTGTGTCTCTTCAGCACACAAGCAGCTTTGCAACGGGGTCACCATCATTGCAGTCTCTCCTCGGCTTCATACCTAAAAGTCCATTTGAATCCAAATTCTCAGGTGGTGTCTCTCAGCTGCCCAGCAGCACAGTTAGTACAGCACGAACGTTTGGCCTCTGCTCCCACAGCAGAAGAGCCAGGATTGAAAGCTGGTGCTGGACCTGTTCAGCACACAATCCCTTTTACATTGGTGCATTCATCGTTGCTTTCACTGCTCACTTTCATACAGGAAAAGCATTTGAATGGAATCAGTCCAGAGCCTGCTCTCTGCTGCGCAGCAACACAGTCAGCACAGAATGAACAGTGGCATCTGCTCACACGGCAGAAGGACCAGCAGGGAAAGCTAGTGCTCTGCTTCTTCAGCACACAAGCAGCTTTGCAACGGGGTCACCATCATTGCAGTCTCTCCTCGGGTTCATACCTAAAAGTATATTTGAATCCAAATTCTCAGGTGGTGTCTCTCAGCTGCCCAGCAGCACAGTTAGTACAGCACGAACGTTTGGCCTCTGCTCCCACAGCAGAAGAGCCAGGATGGAAAGCTGGTGCTAGACCTGTTCAGCACATAATCCCTTTTACATTGGTGCATTCATCGTTGCTTTCACTGCTCACTTTCATACAGGAAAAGCATTTGAATGGAATCAGTCCAGAGGCTGCTCTCTGCTGCGCAGCAACACAGTCAGCACAGAATGAACAGTGGCATCTGCTCACACGGCAGAAGGAGCAGCAGGGAAAGCTAGTGCTCTGCTTCTTCAGCACACAAGCAGCTTTGCAACGGGGTCACCATCATTGCAGTCTCTCCTCGGGTTCATACCTAAAAGTCCATTTGAATCCAAATTCTCAGGTGGTGTCTCTCAGCTGCCCAGCAGCACAGTTAGTACAGCACGAACGTTTGGCCTCTGCTCCCACAGCAGAAGAGCCAGGATTGAAAGCTGGTGCTGGACCTGTTCAGCACACAATCACCTTTACATTGGTGCCTCCATCGTTGCTTTCACTGCTCACATTCATACAGGAAAAGCATTTGAATGGAATCAGTCCAGAGGCTGCTCTCTGCTGCGCAGCAACACAGCACAGAATGAACAGTGGCATCTGCTCACACGGCAGAAGGAGCAGCAGGGAAAGCTAGTGCTCTGCTTCTTCAGCACACAAGCAGCTTTGCAACGGGGTCACCATCATTGCAGTCTCTCCTCGGGTTCATACCTAAAAGTCCATTTGAATCCGAATTCTCAGGTGGTGTCGCTCAGCTGCCCAGCAGCACAGTGAGTACAGCACGAACGTTTGGCCTCTGCTCCAACAGCAGAAGAGCCAGGATTGAAAGCTGGTGCTGGACCTGTTCAGCACACAATCCCCTTTACATTGGTGCCTCCATCGTTGCTTTCACTGCTAACACTCATACAGGAAATTCATTTGAATAGAATCCGTCCAGAGCCTGCTCCCTGCTGGCAGCAACACAGCACAGAATGAACAGTGGCATCTGCTCACACGGCAGAAGGAGCAGCAGGGAAAGCTAGTGCTCTGCTTCTTCAGGCAACAAGCAGCTTTGCAACGGGGTCACCATCATTGCAGTCTCTCCTCGGCTTCATACCTAAAAGTCCATTTGAATCCGAATTCTCAGGTGGTGTCGCTCAGCTGCCCAGCAGCACAGTGAGTACAGCACGAACGTTTGGCCTCTGCTCCAACAGCAGAAGTGCCAGGATTGAAAGCTGGTGCTGGACCTGTTCAGCACACAATCCCCTTTACATTGGTGCCTCCATCGTTGCTTTCACTGCTAACACTCATACAGGAAAAGCATTTGAATAGAATCCGTCCAGAGGCTGCTCCCGGCTGGCAGCAACACAGCACAGAATGAACAGTGGCATCTGCTCACACGGCAGAAGGACCAGCAGGGAAAGCTAGTGCTCTGCTTCTTCAGCACACAAGCAGCTTTGCAACGGGGTCACCATCATTGCAGTCTCTCCTCGGGTTCATACCTAAAAGTCCATTTGAATCCGAATTCTCAGGTGGTGTCGCTCAGCTGCCCAGCAGCACAGTGAGTACAGCACGAACGTTTGGCCTCTGCTCCCACAGCAGAAGAGCCAGGATTGAAAGCTGGTGCTGGACCTGTTCAGCACACAATCCCTTTTACATTGGTGCATTCATCGTTGCTTTCACTGCTCACTTTCATACAGGAAAAGCATTTGAATAGAATCAGTCCAGAGGCTGCTCTCTGCTGCGCAGCAACACAGTCAGCACAGAATGAACAGTGGCATCTGCTCACACGGCAGAAGGAGCAGCAGGGAAAGCTAGTGCTCTGCTTCTTCAGCACACAAGCAGCTTTGCAACGGGGTCACCATCATTGCAGTCTCTCCTCGGCTTCATACCTAAAAGTCCATTTGAATCCGAATTCTCAGGTGGTGTCGCTCAGCTGCCCAGCAGCACAGTGAGTACAGCACGAACGTTTGGCCTCTGCTCCAACAGCAGAAGTGCCAGGATTGAAAGCTGGTGCTGGACCTGTTCAGCACACAATCCCCTTTACATTGGTGCCTCCATCGTTGCTTTCACTGCTAACACTCATACAGGAAAAGCATTTGAATAGAATCCGTCCAGAGGCTGCTCCCGGCTGGCAGCAACACAGCACAGAATGAACAGTGGCATCTGCTCACACGGCAGAAGGACCAGCAGGGAAAGCTAGTGCTCTGCTTCTTCAGCACACAAGCAGCTTTGCAACGGGGTCACCATCATTGCAGTCTCTCCTCGGGTTCATACCTAAAAGTCCATTTGAATCCAAATTCTCAGGTGGTGTCTCTCAGCTGCCCAGCAGCACAGTTAGTACAGCACGAACGTTTGGCCTCTGCTCCCACAGCAGAAGAGCCAGGATTGAAAGCTGGTGCTGGACCTGTTCAGCACACAATCCCCTTTACATTGGTGCCTCCATCGTTGCTTTCACTGCTCACATTCATACAGGAAAAGCATTTGAATGGAATCAGTCCAGAGGCTGCTCTCTGCTGGGCAGCAACACAGTCAGCACAGAATGAACAGTGGCATCTGCTCACACGGCAGAAGGAGCAGCAGGGAAAGCTAGTGCTCTGCTTCTTCAGCACACAAGCAGCTTTGCAACGGGGTCACCATCATTGCAGTCTCTCCTCGGGTTCATACCTAAAAGTCCATTTGAATCCGAATTCTCAGGTGGTGTCGCTCAGCTGCCCAGCAGCACAGTGAGTACAGCACGAACGTTTGGCCTCTGCTCCCACAGCAGAAGAGCCAGGATTGAAAGCTGGTGCTGGACCTGTTCAGCACACAATCCCTTTTACATTGGTGCATTCATCGTTGCTTTCACTGCTCACTTTCATACAGGAAAAGCATTTGAATGGAATCAGTCCAGAGGCTGCTCTCTGCTGCGCAGCAACACAGTCAGCACAGAATGAACAGTGGCATCTGCTCACACGGCAGAAGGAGCAGCAGGGAAAGCTAGTGCTCTGCTTCTTCAGCACACAAGCAGCTTTGCAACGGGGTCACCATCATTGCAGTCTCTCCTCGGCTTCATACCTAAAAGTCCATTTGAATCCGAATTCTCAGGTGGTGTCGCTCAGCTGCCCAGCAGCACAGTGAGTACAGCACGAACGTTTGGCCTCTGCTCCCACAGCAGAAGAGCCAGGATTGAAAGCTGGTGCTGGACCTGTTCAGCACACAATCCCCTTTACATTGGTGCCTCCATCGTTGCTTTCACTGCTAACACTCATACAGGAAAAGCATTTGAATAGAATCCGTCCAGAGCCTGCTCCCTGCTGGCAGCAACACAGCACAGAATGAACAGTGGCATCTGCTCACACGGCAGAAGGAGCAGCAGGGAAAGCTAGTGCTCTGCTTCTTCAGCACACAAGCAGCTTTGCAACGGGGTCACCATCATTGCAGTCTCTCCTCGGTTTCATACCTAAAAGTAAATTTGAATCCAAATTCTCAGGTGGTCTCTCTCAGCTGCCCAGCAGCACAGTTAGTACAGCACGAACGTTTGGCCTCTGCTCCCACAGCAGAAGAGCCAGGATTGAAAGCTGGTGCTGGACCTGTTCAGCACACAATCCCCTTTACATTGGTGCCTCCATCGTTGCTTTCACTGCTAACACTCATACAGGAAAAGCATTTGAATAGAATCCGTCCAGAGGCTGCTCCCGGCTGGCAGCAACACAGCACAGAATGAACAGTGGCATCTGCTCACACGGCAGAAGGAGCAGCAGGGAAAGCTAGTGCTCTGCTTCTTCAGCACACAAGCAGCTTTGCAACGGGGTCACCATCATTGCAGTCTCTCCTCGGCTTCATACCTAAAAGTCCATTTGAATCCAAATTCTCAGGTGGTGTCTCTCAGCTGCCCAGCAGCACAGTTAGTACAGCACGAACGTTTGGCCTCTGCACCCACAGCAGAAGAGCCAGGATTGAAAGCTGGTGCTGGACCTGTTCAGCACACAATCCCCTTTACATTGGTGCCTCCATCGTTGCTTTCACTGCTCACATTCATACAGGAAAAGCATTTGAATGGAATCAGTCCAGAGGCTGCTCTCTGCTGCGCAGCAACACAGTCAGCACAGAATGAACAGTGGCATCTGCTCACACGGCAGAAGGAGCAGCAGGGAAAGCTAGTGCTCTGCTTCTTCAGCACACAAGCAGCTTTGCAACGGGGTCACCATCATTGCAGTCTCTCCTCGGTTTCATACCTAAAAGTCCATTTGAATCCAAATTCTCAGGTGGTGTCTCTCAGCTGCCCAGCAGCACAGTTAGTACAGAACGAACGTTTGGCCTCTGCTCCCACAGCAGAAGAGCCAGGATTGAAAGCTGGTGATGGACCTGTTCAGCACACAATCCCTTTTACATTGGTGCATTCATCGTTGCTTTCACTGCTCACTTTCATACAGGAAAAGCATTTGAATAGAATCAGTCCAGAGGCTGCTCTCTGCTGCGCAGGAACACAGTCAGCACAGAATGAACAGGGGCATCTGCTCACACGGCAGAAGGACCAGCAGGGAAAGCTAGTGCTGTGTCTCTTCAGCACACAAGCAGCTTTGCAACGGGGTCACCATCATTGCAGTCTCTCCTCGGCTTCATACCTAAAAGTCCATTTGAATCCAAATTCTCAGGTGGGGTCTCTCAGCTGCCCAGCAGCACAGTTAGTACAGCACGAACGTTTGGCCTCTGCTCCCACAGCAGAAGAGCCAGGATTGAAAGCTGGTGCTGGACCTGTTCAGCACACAATCACCTTTACATTGGTGCCTCCATCGTTGCTTTCACTGCTCACATTCATACAGGAAAAGCATTTGAATGGAATCAGTCCAGAGGCTGCTCTCTGCTGCGCAGCAACACAGTCAGCACAGAATGAACAGTGGCATCTGCTCACACGGCAGAAGGAGCAGCAGGGAAAGCTAGTGCTCTGCTTCTTCAGCACACAAGCAGCTTTGCAACGGGGTCACCATCATTGCAGTCTCTCCTCGGCTTCATACCTAAAAGTCCATTTGAATCCGAATTCTCAGGTGGTGTCGCTCAGCTGCCCAGCAGCACAGTGAGTACAGCACGAACGTTTGGCCTCTGCTCCAACAGCAGAAGAGCCAGGATTGAAAGCTGGTGCTGGACCTGTTCAGCACACAATCCCCTTTACATTGGTGCCTCCATCGTTGCTTTCACTGCTAACACTCATACAGGAAAAGCATTTGAATAGAATCCGTCCAGAGCCTGCTCCCTGCTGGCAGCAACACAGCACAGAATGAACAGTGGCATCTGCTCACACGGCAGAAGGAGCAGCAGGGAAAGCTAGTGCTCTACTTCTTCAGCACACAAGCAGCTTTGCAACGGGGTCACCATCATTGCAGTCTCTCCTCGGTTTCATACCTAAAAGTAAATTTGAATCCAAATTCTCAGGTGGTCTCTCTCAGCTGCCCAGCAGCACAGTTAGTACAGCACGAACGTTTGGCCTCTGCTCCCACAGCAGAAGAGCCAGGATTGAAAGCTGGTGCTGGACCTGTTCAGCACACAATCCCTTTTACATTGGTGCATTCATCGTTGCTTTCACTGCTCACTTTCATACAGGAAAAGCATTTGAATGGAATCAGTCCAGAGGCTGCTCTCTGCTGCGCAGCAACACAGTCAGCACAGAATGAACAGTGGCATCTGCTCACACGGCAGAAGGAGCAGCAGGGAAAGCTAGTGCTCTGCTTCTTCAGCACACAAGCAGCTTTGCAACGGGGTCACCATCATTGCAGTCTCTCCTCGGTTTCATACCTAAAAGTCCATTTGAATCCAAATTCTCAGGTGGTGTCTCTCAGCTGCCCAGCAGCACAGTTAGTACAGCACGAACGTTTGGCCTCTGCTCCCACAGCAGAAGAGCCAGGATTGAAAGCTGGTGCTGGACCTGTTCAGCACACAATACCTTTTACATTGGTGCATTCATCGTTGCTTTCACTGCTCACTTTCATACAGGAAAAGCATTTGAATGGAATCAGTCCAGAGCCTGCTCTCTGCTGCGCAGCAACACAGTCAGCACAGAATGAACAGTGGCATCTGCTCACACGGCAGAAGGAGCAGCAGGGAAAGCTAGTGCTCTGCTTCTTCAGCACACAAGCAGCTTTGCAACGGGGTCACCATCATTGCAGTCTCTCCTCGGCTTCATACCTAAAAGTCCATTTGAATCCAAATTCTCAGGTGGTGTCTCTCAGCTGCCCAGCAGCACAGTTAGTACAGCACGAACGTTTGGCCTCTGCTCCCACAGCAGAAGAGCCAGGATTGAAAGCTGGTGCTGGACCTGTTCAGCACACAATCCCCTTTACATTGGTGCCTCCATCGTTGCTTTCACTGCTCACATTCATACAGGAAAAGCATTTGAATGGAATCAGTCCAGAGGCTGCTCTCTGCTGCGCAGCAACACAGTCAGCACAGAATGAACAGTGGCATCTGCTCACACGGCAGAAGGACCAGCAGGGAAAGCTAGTGCTCTGCTTCTTCAGCACACAAGCAGCTTTGCAACGGGGTCACCATCATTGCAGTCTCTCCTCGGCTTCATACCTAAAAGTCCATTTGAATCCAAATTCTCAGGTGGTGTCTCTCAGCTGCCCAGCAGCACAGTTAGTACAGCACGAACGTTTGGCCTCTGCTCCCACAGCAGAAGAGCCAGGATTGAAAGCTGGTGCTGGACCTGTTCAGCACACAATCACCTTTACATTGGTGCCTCCATCGTTGCTTTCACTGCTCACATTCATACAGGAAAAGCATTTGAATGGAATCAGTCCAGAGCCTGCTCTCTGCTGCGCAGCAACACAGTCAGCACAGAATGAACAGTGGCATCTGCTCACACGGCAGAAGGAGCAGCAGGGAAAGCTAGTGCTCTGCTTCTTCAGCACACAAGCAGCTTTGCAACGGGGTCACCATCATTGCAGTCTCTCCTCGGCTTCATACCTAAAAGTCCATTTGAATCCGAATTCTCAGGTGGTGTCGCTCAGCTGCCCAGCAGCACAGTGAGTACAGCACGAACGTTTGGCCTCTGCTCCAACAGCAGAAGAGCCAGGATTGAAAGCTGGTGCTGGACCTGTTCAGCACACAATCCCCTTTACATTGGTGCCTCCATCGTTGCTTTCACTGCTAACACTCATACAGGAAAAGCATTTGAATAGAATCCGTCCAGAGCCTGCTCCCTGCTGGCAGCAACACAGCACAGAATGAACAGTGGCATCTGCTCACACGGCAGAAGAGCAGCAGGGAAAGCTAGTGCTCTGCTTCTTCAGCACACAAGCAGCTTTGCAACGGGGTCACCATCATTGCAGTCTCTCCTCGGGTTCATACCTAAAAGTCCATTTGAATCCAAATTCTCAGGTGGTGTCTCTCAGCTGCCCAGCAGCACAGTGAGTACTGCACGAACGTTTGGCATCTGCTCCCACAGCAGAAGAGCAAGGATTGAAAGCTGGTGCTGGACCTGTTCAGCACACAATCCCTTTTACATTGGTGCATTCATCGTTGCTTTCACTGCTCACTTTCATACAGGAAAAGCATTTGAATGGAATCCGTCCAGAGCCTGCTCTCTGCTGCGCAGCAACACAGTCAGCACAGAATGAACAGTGGCATCTGCTCACACGGCAGAAGGAGCAGCAGGGAAAGCTAGTGCTCTGCTTCTTCAGCACACAAGCAGCTTTGCAACGGGGTCACCATCATTGCAGTCTCTCCTCGGCTTCATACCTAAAAGTCCATTTGAATCCGAATTCTCAGGTGGTGTCGCTCAGCTGCCCAGCAGCACAGTGAGTACAGCACGAACGTTTGGCATCTGCTCCCACAGCAGAAGAGCCAGGATTGAAAGCTGGTGCTGGACCTGTTCAGCACACAATCCCCTTTACATTGGTGCCTCCATCGTTGCTTTCACTGCTAACACTCATACAGGAAAAGCATTTGAATAGAATCCGTCCAGAGCCTGCTCCCTGCTGGCAGCAACACAGCACAGAATGAACAGTGGCATCTGCTCACACGGCAGAAGGAGCAGCAGGGAAAGCTAGTGCTCTGCTTCTTCAGCACACAAGCAGCTTTGCAACGGGGTCACCATCATTGCAGTCTCTCCTCGGTTTCATACCTAAAAGTAAATTTGAATCCAAATTCTCAGGTGGTCTCGCTCAGCTGCCCAGCAGCACAGTTAGTACAGCACGAACGTTTGGCCTCTGCTCCCACAGCAGAAGAGCCAGGATTGAAAGCTGGTGCTGGACCTGTTCAGCACACAATCCCCTTTACATTGGTGCCTCCATCGTTGCTTTCACTGCTAACACTCATACAGGAAAAGCATTTGAATAGAATCCGTCCAGAGGCTGCTCCCGGCTGGCAGCAACACAGCACAGAATGAACAGTGGCATCTGCTCACACGGCAGAAGGAGCAGCAGGGAAAGCTAGTGCTCTGCTTCTTCAGCACACAAGCAGCTTTGCAACGGGGTCACCATCATTGCAGTCTCTCCTCGGCTTCATACCTAAAAGTCCATTTGAATCCAAATTCTCAGGTGGTGTCTCTCAGCTGCCCAGCAGCACAGTTAGTACAGCACGAACGTTTGGCCTCTGCACCCACAGCAGAAGAGCCAGGATTGAAAGCTGGTGCTGGACCTGTTCAGCACACAATCCCCTTTACATTGGTGCCTCCATCGTTGCTTTCACTGCTCACATTCATACAGGAAAAGCATTTGAATGGAATCAGTCCAGAGGCTGCTCTCTGCTGCGCAGCAACACAGTCAGCACAGAATGAACAGTGGCATCTGCTCACACGGCAGAAGGAGCAGCAGGGAAAGCTAGTGCTCTGCTTCTTCAGCACACAAGCAGCTTTGCAACGGGGTCACCATCATTGCAGTCTCTCCTCGGTTTCATACCTAAAAGTCCATTTGAATCCAAATTCTCAGGTGGTGTCTCTCAGCTGCCCAGCAGCACAGTTAGTACAGAACGAACGTTTGGCCTCTGCTCCCACAGCAGAAGAGCCAGGATTGAAAGCTGGTGATGGACCTGTTCAGCACACAATCCCTTTTACATTGGTGCATTCATCGTTGCTTTCACTGCTCACTTTCATACAGGAAAAGCATTTGAATAGAATCAGTCCAGAGGCTGCTCTCTGCTGCGCAGGAACACAGTCAGCACAGAATGAACAGGGGCATCTGCTCACACGGCAGAAGGACCAGCAGGGAAAGCTAGTGCTGTGTCTCTTCAGCACACAAGCAGCTTTGCAACGGGGTCACCATCATTGCAGTCTCTCCTCGGCTTCATACCTAAAAGTCCATTTGAATCCAAATTCTCAGGTGGGGTCTCTCAGCTGCCCAGCAGCACAGTTAGTACAGCACGAACATTTGGCCTCTGCTCCCACAGCAGAAGAGCCAGGATTGAAAGCTGGTGCTGGACCTGTTCAGCACACAATCACCTTTACATTGGTGCCTCCATCGTTGCTTTCACTGCTCACATTCATACAGGAAAAGCATTTGAATGGAATCAGTCCAGAGGCTGCTCTCTGCTGCGCAGCAACACAGTCAGCACAGAATGAACAGTGGCATCTGCTCACACGGCAGAAGGAGCAGCAGGGAAAGCTAGTGCTCTGCTTCTTCAGCACACAAGCAGCTTTGCAACGGGGTCACCATCATTGCAGTCTCTCCTCGGCTTCATACCTAAAAGTCCATTTGAATCCGAATTCTCAGGTGGTGTCGCTCAGCTGCCCAGCAGCACAGTGAGTACAGCACGAACGTTTGGCCTCTGCTCCAACAGCAGAAGAGCCAGGATTGAAAGCTGGTGCTGGACCTGTTCAGCACACAATCCCCTTTACATTGGTGCCTCCATCGTTGCTTTCACTGCTAACACTCATACAGGAAAAGCATTTGAATAGAATCCGTCCAGAGCCTGCTCCCTGCTGGCAGCAACACAGCACAGAATGAACAGTGGCATCTGCTCACACGGCAGAAGGAGCAGCAGGGAAAGCTAGTGCTCTGCTTCTTCAGCACACAAGCAGCTTTGCAACGGGGTCACCATCATTGCAGTCTCTCCTCGGTTTCATACCTAAAAGTAAATTTGAATCCAAATTCTCAGGTGGTCTCTCTCAGCTGCCCAGCAGCACAGTTAGTACAGCACGAACGTTTGGCCTCTGCTCCCACAGCAGAAGAGCCAGGATTGAAAGCTGGTGCTGGACCTGTTCAGCACACAATCCCTTTTACATTGGTGCATTCATCGTTGCTTTCACTGCTCACTTTCATACAGGAAAAGCATTTGAATGGAATCAGTCCAGAGGCTGCTCTCTGCTGCGCAGCAACACAGTCAGCACAGAATGAACAGTGGCATCTGCTCACACGGCAGAAGGAGCAGCAGGGAAAGCTAGTGCTCTGCTTCTTCAGCACACAAGCAGCTTTGCAACGGGGTCACCATCATTGCAGTCTCTCCTCGGTTTCATACCTAAAAGTCCATTTGAATCCAAATTCTCAGGTGGTGTCTCTCAGCTGCCCAGCAGCACAGTTAGTACAGCACGAACGTTTGGCCTCTGCTCCCACAGCAGAAGAGCCAGGATTGAAAGCTGGTGCTGGACCTGTTCAGCACACAATACCTTTTACATTGGTGCATTCATCGTTGCTTTCACTGCTCACTTTCATACAGGAAAAGCATTTGAATGGAATCAGTCCAGAGGCTGCTCTCTGCTGCGCAGCAACACAGTCAGCACAGAATGAACAGTGGCATCTGCTCACACGGCAGAAGGAGCAGCAGGGAAAGCTAGTGCTCTGCTTCTTCAGCACACAAGCAGCTTTGCAACGGGGTCACCATCATTGCAGTCTCTCCTCGGCTTCATACCTAAAAGTCCATTTGAATCCAAATTCTCAGGTGGTGTCTCTCAGCTGCCCAGCAGCACAGTTAGTACAGCACGAACGTTTGGCCTCTGCTCCCACAGCAGAAGAGCCAGGATTGAAAGCTGGTGCTGGACCTGTTCAGCACACAATCCCCTTTACATTGGTGCCTCCATCGTTGCTTTCACTGCTCACATTCATACAGGAAAAGCATTTGAATGGAATCAGTCCAGAGGCTGCTCTCTGCTGCGCAGCAACACAGTCAGCACAGAATGAACAGTGGCATCTGCTCACACGGCAGAAGGACCAGCAGGGAAAGCTAGTGCTCTGCTTCTTCAGCACACAAGCAGCTTTGCAACGGGGTCACCATCATTGCAGTCTCTCCTCGGCTTCATACCTAAAAGTCCATTTGAATCCAAATTCTCAGGTGGTGTCTCTCAGCTGCCCAGCAGCACAGTTAGTACAGCACGAACGTTTGGCCTCTGCTCCCACAGCAGAAGAGCCAGGATTGAAAGCTGGTGCTGGACCTGTTCAGCACACAATCACCTTTACATTGGTGCCTCCATCGTTGCTTTCACTGCTCACATTCATACAGGAAAAGCATTTGAATGGAATCAGTCCAGAGCCTGCTCTCTGCTGCGCAGCAACACAGTCAGCACAGAATGAACAGTGGCATCTGCTCACACGGCAGAAGGAGCAGCAGGGAAAGCTAGTGCTCTGCTTCTTCAGCACACAAGCAGCTTTGCAACGGGGTCACCATCATTGCAGTCTCTCCTCGGCTTCATACCTAAAAGTCCATTTGAATCCGAATTCTCAGGTGGTGTCGCTCAGCTGCCCAGCAGCACAGTGAGTACAGCACGAACGTTTGGCCTCTGCTCCAACAGCAGAAGAGCCAGGATTGAAAGCTGGTGCTGGACCTGTTCAGCACACAATCCCCTTTACATTGGTGCCTCCATCGTTGCTTTCACTGCTAACACTCATACAGGAAAAGCATTTGAATAGAATCCGTCCAGAGCCTGCTCCCTGCTGGCAGCAACACAGCACAGAATGAACAGTGGCATCTGCTCACACGGCAGAAGAGCAGCAGGGAAAGCTAGTGCTCTGCTTCTTCAGCACACAAGCAGCTTTGCAACGGGGTCACCATCATTGCAGTCTCTCCTCGGGTTCATACCTAAAAGTCCATTTGAATCCAAATTCTCAGGTGGTGTCTCTCAGCTGCCCAGCAGCACAGTGAGTACTGCACGAACGTTTGGCATCTGCTCCCACAGCAGAAGAGCAAGGATTGAAAGCTGGTGCTGGACCTGTTCAGCACACAATCCCTTTTACATTGGTGCATTCATCGTTGCTTTCACTGCTCACTTTCATACAGGAAAAGCATTTGAATGGAATCCGTCCAGAGCCTGCTCTCTGCTGCGCAGCAACACAGTCAGCACAGAATGAACAGTGGCATCTGCTCACACGGCAGAAGGAGCAGCAGGGAAAGCTAGTGCTCTGCTTCTTCAGCACACAAGCAGCTTTGCAACGGGGTCACCATCATTGCAGTCTCTCCTCGGCTTCATACCTAAAAGTCCATTTGAATCCGAATTCTCAGGTGGTGTCGCTCAGCTGCCCAGCAGCACAGTGAGTACAGCACGAACGTTTGGCATCTGCTCCCACAGCAGAAGAGCCAGGATTGAAAGCTGGTGCTGGACCTCTTCAGCACACAATCCCTCTTTACATTGGTGCCTCCATCGTTGCTTTCACTGCTAACACTCATACAGGAAAAGCATTTGAATAGAATCCGTCCAGAGCCTGCTCCCTGCTGGCAGCAACACAGCACAGAATGAACAGTGGCATCTGCTCACACGGCAGAAGGAGCAGCAGGGAAAGCTAGTGCTCTGCTTCTTCAGCACACAAGCAGCTTTGCAACGGGGTCACCATCATTGCAGTCTCTCCTCGGTTTCATACCTAAAAGTAAATTTGAATCCAAATTCTCAGGTGGTCTCTCTCAGCTGCCCAGCAGCACAGTTAGTACAGCACGAACGTTTGGCCTCTGCTCCCACAGCAGAAGAGCCAGGATTGAAAGCTGGTGCTGGACCTGTTCAGCACACAATCCCTTTTACATTGGTGCATTCATCGTTGCTTTCACTGCTCACTTTCATACAGGAAAAGCATTTGAATGTAATCAGTCCAGAGGCTGCTCTCTGCTGCGCAGCAACACAGTCAGCACAGAATGAACAGTGGCATCTGCTCACACGGCAGAAGGAGCAGCAGGGAAAGCTAGTGCTCTGCTTCTTCAGCACACAAGCAGCTTTGCAACGGGGTCACCATCATTGCAGTCTCTCCTCGGCTTCATACCTAAAAGTCCATTTGAATCCAAATTCTCAGGTGGTGTCTCTCAGCTGCCCAGCAGCACAGTTAGTACAGCACGAACGTTTGGCCTCTGCTCCCACAGCAGAAGAGCCAGGATTGAAAGCTGGTGCTGGACCTGTTCAGCACACAATCACCTTTACATTGGTGCCTCCATCGTTGCTTTCACTGCTCACATTCATACAGGAAAAGCATTTGAATGGAATCAGTCCAGAGGCTGCTCTCTGCTGCGCAGCAACACAGTCAGCACAGAATGAACAGTGGCATCTGCTCACACGGCAGAAGGAGCAGCAGGGAAAGCTAGTGCTCTGCTTCTTCAGCACACAAGCAGATTTGCAACGGGGTCACCATCATTGCAGTCTCTCCTCGGCTTCATACCTAAAAGTCCATTTGAATCCAAATTCTCAGGTGGTGTCTCTCAGCTGCCCAGCAGCACAGTTAGTACAGCACGAACGTTTGGCCTCTGCTCCCACAGCAGAAGAGCCAGGATTGAAAGCTGGTGCTGGACCTGTTCAGCACACAATCACCTTTACATTGGTGCCTCCATCGTTGCTTTCACTGCTCACATTCATACAGGAAAAGCATTTGAATGGAATCAGTCCAGAGGCTGCTCTCTGCTGCGCAGCAACACAGTCAGCACAGAATGAACAGTGGCATCTGCTCACACGGCAGAAGGAGCAGCAGGGAAAGCTAGTGCTCTGCTTCTTCAGCACACAAGCAGCTTTGCAACGGGGTCACCATCATTGCAGTCTCTCCTCGGCTTCATACCTAAAAGTCCATTTGAATCCGAATTCTCAGCTGGTGTCGCTCAGCTGCCCAGCAGCACAGTGAGTACAGCACGAACGTTTGGCCTCTGCTCCAACAGCAGAAGAGCCAGGATTGAAAGCTGGTGCTGGACCTGTTCAGCACACAATCCCTTTACATTGGTGCCTCCATCGTTGCTTTCACTGCTAACACTCATACAGGAAAAGCATTTGAATAGAATCCGTCCAGAGCCTGCTCCCTGCTGGCAGCAACACAGCACAGAATGAACAGTGGCATCTGCTCACACGGCAGAAGAGCAGCAGGGAAAGCTAGTGCTCTGCTTCTTCAGCACACAAGCAGCTTTGCAACGGGGTCACCATCATTGCAGTCTCTCCTCGGTTTCATACCTAAAAGTCCATTTGAATCCAAATTCTCAGGTGGTGTCTCTCAGCTGCCCAGCAGCACAGTTAGTACAGCACGAACGTTTGGCATCTGCTCCCACAGCAGAAGAGCCAGGATTGAAAGCTGGTGCTGGACCTGTTCAGCACACAATCCCTTTTACATTGGTGCATTCATCGTTGCTTTCACTGCTCACTTTCATACAGGAAAAGCATTTGAATGGAATCAGTCCAGAGGCTGCTCTCTGCTGCGCAGCAACACAGTCAGCACAGAATGAACAGTGGCATCTGCTCACACGGCAGAAGCAGCAGCAGGGAAAGCTAGTGCTCTGCTTCTTCAGCACACAAGCAGCTTTGCAACGGGGTCACCATCATTGCAGTCTCTCCTCGGGTTCATACCTAAAAGTCCATTTGAATCCAAATTCTCAGGTGGTGTCGCTCAGCTGCCCAGCAGCACAGTGAGTACAGCACGAACGTTTGGCCTCTGCTCCAACAGCAGAAGAGCCAGGATTGAAAGCTGGTGCTGAACCTGTTCAGCACACAATCCCCTTTACATTGGTGCCTCCATCGTTGCTTTCACTGCTAACACTCATACAGGAAAAGCATTTGAATCGAATCCGTCCAGAGCCTGCTCCCTGCTGCAGCAACACAGCACAGAATGAACAGTGGCATCTGCTCACACGGCAGAAGGAGCAGCAGGGAAAGCTAGTGCTCTGCTTCTTCAGCACACAAGCAGCTTTGCAACGGGGTCACCATCATTGCAGTCTCTCCTCGGTTTCATACCTAAAAGTCCATTTGAATCCGAATTCTCAGGTGGTGTCGCTCAGCTGCCTAGCAGCACAGTGAGTACAGCAGGAACGTTTGGCCTCTGCTCCCACAGCAGAAGAGCCAGGATTGAAAGCTGGTGCTGGACCTGTTCAGCACACAATCCCTTTTACATTGGTGCCTCCATCGTTGCTTTCACTGCTAACACTCATACAGGAAAAGCATTTGAATAGAATCCGTCCAGAGCCTGCTCCCTGCTGGCAGCAACACAGCACAGAATGAACAGTGGCATCTGCTCACACGGCAGAAGGAGCAGCAGGGAAAGCTAGTGCTCTGCTTCTTCAGCACACAAGCAGCTTTGCAACGGGGTCACCATCATTGCAGTCTCTCCTCGGTTTCATACCTAAAAGTAAATTTGAATCCAAATTCTCAGGTGGTCTCTCTCAGCTGCCCAGCAGCACAGTTAGTACAGCACGAACGTTTGGCCTCTGCTCCCACAGCAGAAGAGCCAGGATTGAAAGCTGGTGCTGGACCTGTTCAGCACACAATCCCTTTTACATTGGTGCATTTCATCGTTGCTTTCACTGCTCACTTTCATACAGGAAAAGCATTTGAATGGAATCAGTCCAGAGGCTGCTCTCTGCTGCGCAGCAACACAGTCAGCACAGAATGAACAGTGGCATCTGCTCACACGGCAGAAGGAGCAGCAGGGAAAGCTAGTGCTCTGCTTCTTCAGCACACAAGCAGCTTTGCAACGGGGTCACCATCATTGCAGTCTCTCCTCGGCTTCATACCTAAAAGTCCATTTGAATCCAAATTCTCAGGTGGTGTCTCTCAGCTGCCCAGCAGCACAGTTAGTACAGCACGAACGTTTGGCCTCTGCTCCCACAGCAGAAGAGCCAGGATTGAAAGCTGGTGCTGGACCTGTTCAGCACACAATCACCTTTACATTGGTGCCTCCATCGTTGCTTTCACTGCTCACATTCATACAGGAAAAGCATTTGAATGGAATCAGTCCAGAGCCTGCTCTCTGCTGCGCAGCAACACAGTCAGCACAGAATGAACAGTGGCATCTGCTCACACGGCAGAAGGAGCAGCAGGGAAAGCTAGTGCTCTGCTTCTTCAGCACACAAGCAGCTTTGCAACGGGGTCACCATCATTGCAGTCTCTCCTCGGCTTCATACCTAAAAGTCCATTTGAATCCGAATTCTCAGGTGGTGTCGCTCAGCTGCCCAGCAGCACAGTGAGTACAGCACGAACGTTTGGCCTCTGCTCCAACAGCAGAAGAGCCAGGATTGAAAGCTGGTGCTGGACCTGTTCAGCACACAATCCCCTTTACATTGGTGCCTCCATCGTTGCTTTCACTGCTAACACTCATACAGGAAAAGCATTTGAATAGAATCCGTCCAGAGCCTGCTCCCTGCTGGCAGCAACACAGCACAGAATGAACAGTGGCATCTGCTCACACGGCAGAAGAGCAGCAGGGAAAGCTAGTGCTCTGCTTCTTCAGCACACAAGCAGCTTTGCAACGGGGTCACCATCATTGCAGTCTCTCCTCGGGTTCATACCTAAAAGTCCATTTGAATCCAAATTCTCAGGTGGTGTCTCTCAGCTGCCCAGCAGCACAGTGAGTACTGCACGAACGTTTGGCATCTGCTCCCACAGCAGAAGAGCAAGGATTGAAAGCTGGTGCTGGACCTGTTCAGCACACAATCCCTTTTACATTGGTGCATTCATCGTTGCTTTCACTGCTCACTTTCATACAGGAAAAGCATTTGAATGGAATCCGTCCAGAGCCTGCTCTCTGCTGCGCAGCAACACAGTCAGCACAGAATGAACAGTGGCATCTGCTCACACGGCAGAAGGAGCAGCAGGGAAAGCTAGTGCTCTGCTTCTTCAGCACACAAGCAGCTTTGCAACGGGGTCACCATCATTGCAGTCTCTCCTCGGCTTCATACCTAAAAGTCCATTTGAATCCGAATTCTCAGGTGGTGTCGCTCAGCTGCCCAGCAGCACAGTGAGTACAGCACGAACGTTTGGCATCTGCTCCCACAGCAGAAGAGCCAGGATTGAAAGCTGGTGCTGGACCTCTTCAGCACACAATCCTCTTTACATTGGTGCCTCCATCGTTGCTTTCACTGCTAACACTCATACAGGAAAAGCATTTGAATAGAATCCGTCCAGAGCCTGCTCCCTGCTGGCAGCAACACAGCACAGAATGAACAGTGGCATCTGCTCACACGGCAGAAGGAGCAGCAGGGAAAGCTAGTGCTCTGCTTCTTCAGCACACAAGCAGCTTTGCAACGGGGTCACCATCATTGCAGTCTCTCCTCGGTTTCATACCTAAAAGTAAATTTGAATCCAAATTCTCAGGTGGTCTCTCTCAGCTGCCCAGCAGCACAGTTAGTACAGCACGAACGTTTGGCCTCTGCTCCCACAGCAGAAGAGCCAGGATTGAAAGCTGGTGCTGGACCTGTTCAGCACACAATCCCTTTTACATTGGTGCATTCATCGTTGCTTTCACTGCTCACTTTCATACAGGAAAAGCATTTGAATGTAATCAGTCCAGAGGCTGCTCTCTGCTGCGCAGCAACACAGTCAGCACAGAATGAACAGTGGCATCTGCTCACACGGCAGAAGGAGCAGCAGGGAAAGCTAGTGCTCTGCTTCTTCAGCACACAAGCAGCTTTGCAACGGGGTCACCATCATTGCAGTCTCTCCTCGGCTTCATACCTAAAAGTCCATTTGAATCCAAATTCTCAGGTGGTGTCTCTCAGCTGCCCAGCAGCACAGTTAGTACAGCACGAACGTTTGGCCTCTGCTCCCACAGCAGAAGAGCCAGGATTGAAAGCTGGTGCTGGACCTGTTCAGCACACAATCACCTTTACATTGGTGCCTCCATCGTTGCTTTCACTGCTCACATTCATACAGGAAAAGCATTTGAATGGAATCAGTCCAGAGGCTGCTCTCTGCTGCGCAGCAACACAGTCAGCACAGAATGAACAGTGGCATCTGCTCACACGGCAGAAGGAGCAGCAGGGAAAGCTAGTGCTCTGCTTCTTCAGCACACAAGCAGATTTGCAACGGGGTCACCATCATTGCAGTCTCTCCTCGGCTTCATACCTAAAAGTCCATTTGAATCCAAATTCTCAGGTGGTGTCTCTCAGCTGCCCAGCAGCACAGTTAGTACAGCACGAACGTTTGGCCTCTGCTCCCACAGCAGAAGAGCCAGGATTGAAAGCTGGTGCTGGACCTGTTCAGCACACAATCACCTTTACATTGGTGCCTCCATCGTTGCTTTCACTGCTCACATTCATACAGGAAAAGCATTTGAATGGAATCAGTCCAGAGGCTGCTCTCTGCTGCGCAGCAACACAGTCAGCACAGAATGAACAGTGGCATCTGCTCACACGGCAGAAGGAGCAGCAGGGAAAGCTAGTGCTCTGCTTCTTCAGCACACAAGCAGCTTTGCAACGGGGTCACCATCATTGCAGTCTCTCCTCGGCTTCATACCTAAAAGTCCATTTGAATCCGAATTCTCAGCTGGTGTCGCTCAGCTGCCCAGCAGCACAGTGAGTACAGCACGAACGTTTGGCCTCTGCTCCAACAGCAGAAGAGCCAGGATTGAAAGCTGGTGCTGGACCTGTTCAGCACACAATCCCCTTTACATTGGTGCCTCCATCGTTGCTTTCACTGCTAACACTCATACAGGAAAAGCATTTGAATAGAATCCGTCCAGAGCCTGCTCCCTGCTGGCAGCAACACAGCACAGAATGAACAGTGGCATCTGCTCACACGGCAGAAGAGCAGCAGGGAAAGCTAGTGCTCTGCTTCTTCAGCACACAAGCAGCTTTGCAACGGGGTCACCATCATTGCAGTCTCTCCTCGGTTTCATACCTAAAAGTCCATTTGAATCCAAATTCTCAGGTGGTGTCTCTCAGCTGCCCAGCAGCACAGTTAGTACAGCACGAACGTTTGGCATCTGCTCCCACAGCAGAAGAGCCAGGATTGAAAGCTGGTGCTGGACCTGTTCAGCACACAATCCCTTTTACATTGGTGCATTCATCGTTGCTTTCACTGCTCACTTTCATACAGGAAAAGCATTTGAATGGAATCAGTCCAGAGGCTGCTCTCTGCTGCGCAGCAACACAGTCAGCACAGAATGAACAGTGGCATCTGCTCACACGGCAGAAGCAGCAGCAGGGAAAGCTAGTGCTCTGCTTCTTCAGCACACAAGCAGCTTTGCAACGGGGTCACCATCATTGCAGTCTCTCCTCGGGTTCATACCTAAAAGTCCATTTGAATCCAAATTCTCAGGTGGTGTCGCTCAGCTGCCCAGCAGCACAGTGAGTACAGCACGAACGTTTGGCCTCTGCTCCAACAGCAGAAGAGCCAGGATTGAAAGCTGGTGCTGAACCTGTTCAGCACACAATCCCCTTTACATTGGTGCCTCCATCGTTGCTTTCACTGCTAACACTCATACAGGAAAAGCATTTGAATCGAATCCGTCCAGAGCCTGCTCCCTGCTGGCAGCAACACAGCACAGAATGAACAGTGGCATCTGCTCACACGGCAGAAGGAGCAGCAGGGAAAGCTAGTGCTCTGCTTCTTCAGCACACAAGCAGCTTTGCAACGGGGTCACCATCATTGCAGTCTCTCCTCGGTTTCATACCTAAAAGTCCATTTGAATCCGAATTCTCAGGTGGTGTCGCTCAGCTGCCTAGCAGCACAGTGAGTACAGCAGGAACGTTTGGCCTCTGCTCCCACAGCAGAAGAGCCAGGATTGAAAGCTGGTGCTGGACCTGTTCAGCACACAATCCCTTTTACATTGGTGCCTCCATCGTTGCTTTCACTGCTAACACTCATACAGGAAAAGCATTTGAATAGAATCCGTCCAGAGCCTGCTCCCTGCTGGCAGCAACACAGCACAGAATGAACAGTGGCATCTGCTCACACGGCAGAAGGAGCAGCAGGGAAAGCTAGTGCTCTGCTTCTTCAGCACACAAGCAGCTTTGCAACGGGGTCACCATCATTGCAGTCTCTCCTCGGTTTCATACCTAAAAGTAAATTTGAATCCAAATTCTCAGGTGGTCTCTCTCAGCTGCCCAGCAGCACAGTTAGTACAGCACGAACGTTTGGCCTCTGCTCCCACAGCAGAAGAGCCAGGATTGAAAGCTGGTGCTGGACCTGTTCAGCACACAATCCCTTTTACATTGGTGCATTCATCGTTGCTTTCACTGCTCACTTTCATACAGGAAAAGCATTTGAATGGAATCAGTCCAGAGGCTGCTCTCTGCTGCGCAGCAACACAGCACAGAATGAACAGTGGCATCTGCTCACACGGCAGAAGGAGCAGCAGGGAAAGCTAGTGCTCTGCTTCTTCAGCACACAAGCAGCTTTGCAACGGGGTCACCATCATTGCAGTCTCTCCTCGGCTTCATACCTAAAAGTCCATTTGAATCCGAATTCTCAGGTGGTGTCTCTTAGCTGCCCAGCAGCACAGTGAGTACAGCACGAACGTTTGGCCTCTGCTCCCACAGCAGAAGAGCCAGGATTGAAAGCTGGTGCTGGACCTGTTCAGCACACAATCCCTTTTACATTGGTGCATTCATCGTTGCTTTCACTGCTCACTTTCATACAGGAAAAGCATTTGAAAGGAATCAGTCCAGAGGCTGCTCTCTGCTGCGCAGCAACACAGCACAGAATGAACAGTAGCATCTGCTCACACGGCAGAAGGAGCAGCAGGGAAAGCTAGTGCTCTGCTTCTTCAGCACACAAGCAGCTTTGCAACGGGGTCACCATCATTGCAGTCTCTCCTCGGCTTCATACCTAAAAGTCCATTTGAATCCGAATTCTCAGGTGGTGTCTCTCAGCTGCCCAGCAGCACAGTGAGTACAGCACGAACGTTTGGCCTCTGCTCCCACAGCAGAAGAGCCAGGATTGAAAGCTGGTGCTGGACCTGTTCAGCACACAATCACCTTTACATTGGTGCCTCCATCGTTGCTTTCACTGCTCACATTCATACAGGAAAAGCATTTGAATGGAATCAGTCCAGAGGCTGCTCTCTGCTGCGCAGCAACACAGTCAGCACAGAATGAACAGTGGCATCTGCTCACACGGCAGAAGGAGCAGCAGGGAAAGCTAGTGCTCTGCTTCTTCAGCACACAAGCAGCTTTGCAACGGGGTCACCATCATTGCAGTCTCTCCTCGGCTTCATACCTAAAAGTCCATTTGAATCCGAATTCTCAGGTGGTGTCGCTCAGCTGCCCAGCAGCACAGTGAGTACAGCACGAACGTTTGGCATCTGCTCCCACAGCAGAAGGAGCAGCAGGGAAAGCTAGTGCTCTGCTTCTTCAGCACACAAGCAGCTTTGCAACGGGGTCACCATCATTGCAGTCTCTCCTCGGCTTCATACCTAAAAGTCCATTTGAATCCAAATTCTCAGGTGGTGTCTCTCAGCTGCCCAGCAGCACAGTTAGTACAGCACGAACGTTTGGCCTCTGCTCCCACAGCAGAAGAGCCAGGATTGAAAGCTGGTGCTGGCCCTGTTCAGCACACAATCCCTTTTACATTGGTGCATTCATCGTTGCTTTCACTGCTCACTTTCATACAGGAAAAGCATTTGAATAGAATCAGTCCAGAGGCTGCTCTCTGCTGCGCAGCAACACAGTCAGCACAGAATGAACAGTGGCATCTGCTCACACGGCAGAAGGACCAGCAGGGAAAGCTAGTGCTCTGCTTCTTCAGCACACAAGCAGCTTTGCAACGGGGTCACCATCATTGCAGTCTCTCCTCGGCTTCATACCTAAAAGTCCATTTGAATCCAAATTCTCAGGTGGTGTCTCTCAGCTGCCCAGCAGCACAGTTAGTACAGCACGAACGTTTGGCCTCTGCTCCCACAGCAGAAGAGCCAGGATTGAAAGCTGGTGCTGGACCTGTTCAGCACACAATCCCTTTTACATTGGTGCCTCCATCGTTGCTTTCACTGCTCACATTCATACAGGAAAAGCATTTGAATGGAATCAGTCCAGAGGCTGCTCTCTGCTGCGCAGCAACACAGTCAGCACAGAATGAACAGTGGCATCTGCTCACACGGCAGAAGGAGCAGCAGGGAAAGCTAGTGCTCTGCTTCTTCAGCACACAAGCAGCTTTGCAACGGGGTCACCATCATTGCAGTCTCTCCTCGGCTTCATACCTAAAAGTCCTTTTGAATCCGAATTCTCAGGTGGTGTCGCTCAGCTGCCCAGCAGCACAGTTAGTACAGCATGAACGTTTGGCCTCTGCTCCCACAGCAGAAGAGCCAGGATTGAAAGCTGGTGCTGGACCTGTTCAGCACACAATCCCTTTTACATTGGTGCATTCATCGTTGCTTTCACTGCTCACTTTCATACAGGAAAAGCATTTGAATGGAATCAGTCCAGAGGCTGCTCTCTGCTGCGCAGCAACACAGTCAGCACAGAATGAACAGTGGCATCTGCTCACACGGCAGAAGGAGCAGCAGGGAAAGCTAGTGCTCTGCTTCTTCAGCACACAAGCAGCTTTGCAACGGGGTCACCATCATTGCAGTCTCTCCTCGGTTTCATACCTAAAAGTCCATTTGAATCCAAATTCTCAGGTGGTGTCTCTCAGCTGCCCAGCAGCACAGTGAGTACAGCACGAACGTTTGGCCTCTGCTCCCACAGCAGAAGAGCCAGGATTGAAAGCTGGTGCTGGACCTGTTCAGCACACAATCCCTTTTACATTGGTGCATTCATCGTTGCTTTCACTGCTCACATTCATACAGGAAAAGCATTTGAATGGAATCAGTCCAGAGGCTGCTTTCTGCTGCGCAGCAACACAGTCAGCACAGAATGAACAGTGGCATCTGCTCACACGGCAGAAGGACCAGCAGGGAAAGCTAGTGCTCTGCTTCTTCAGCACACAATCAGCTTTGCAACGGGGTCACCATCATTGCAGTCTCTCCTCGGGTTCATACCTAAAAGTCCATTTGAATCCAAATTCTCAGGTGGTGTCTCTCAGCTGCCCAGCAGCACAGTTAGTACAGCACGAACGTTTGGCCTCTGCTCCCACAGCAGAAGAGCCAGGATTGAAAGCTGGTGCTAGACCTGTTCAGCACATAATCCCTTTTACATTGGTGCATTCATCGTTGCTTTCACTGCTCACTTTCATACAGGAAAAGCATTTGAATGGAATCAGTCCAGAGCCTGCTCTCTGCTGCGCAGCAACACAGTCAGCACAGAATGAACAGTGGCATCTGCTCACACGGCAGAAGGAGCAGCAGGGAAAGCTAGTGCTCTGCTTCTTCAGCACACAAGCAGCTTTGCAACGGGGTCACCATCATTGCAGTCTCTCCTCGGTTTCATACCTAAAAGTCCATTTGAATCCAAATTCTCAGGTGGTGTCTCTCAGCTGCCCAGCAGCACAGTTAGTACAGCACGAACGTTTGGCCTCTGCTCCCACAGCAGAAGAGCCAGGATTGAAAGCTGGTGCTGGACCTGTTCAGCACACAATCCCTTTTACATTGGTGCATTCATCGTTGCTTTCACTGCTCACTTTCATACAGGAAAAGCATTTGAATGGAATCAGTCCAGAGGCTGCTCTCTGCTGCGCAGCAACACAGTCAGCACAGAATGAACAGTGGCATCTGCTCACACGGCAGAAGGAGCAGCAGGGAAAGCTAGTGCTCTGCTTCTTCAGCACACAAGCAGCTTTGCAACGGGGTCACCATCATTGCAGTCTCTCCTCGGGTTCATACCTAAAAGTCCATTTGAATCCAAATTCTCAGGTGGTGTCTCTCAGCTGCCCAGCAGCACAGTGAGTACAGCACGAACGTTTGGCCTCTGCTCCCACAGCAGAAGAGCCAGGATTGAAAGCTGGTGCTGGACCTGTTCAGCACACAATCACCTTTACATTGGTGCCTCCATCGTTGCTTTCACTGCTCACATTCATACAGGAAAAGCATTTGAATGGAATCAGTCCAGAGGCTGCTCTCTGCTGCGCAGCAACACAGTCAGCACAGAATGAACAGTGGCATCTGCTCACACGGCAGAAGGAGCAGCAGGGAAAGCTAGTGCTCTGCTTCTTCAGCACACAAGCAGCTTTGCAACGGGGTCACCATCATTGCAGTCTCTCCTCGGTTTCATACCTAAAAGTCCATTTGAATCCGAATTCTCAGGTGGTGTCGCTCAGCTGCCTAGCAGCACAGTGAGTACAGCACGAACGTTTGGCCTCTGCTCCCACAGCAGAAGAGCCAGGATTGAAAGCTGGTGCTGGACCTGTTCAGCACACAATCCCTTTTACATTGGTGCCTCCATCGTTGCTTTCACTGCTAACACTCATACAGGAAAAGCATTTGAATAGAATCCGTCCAGAGCCTGCTCCCTGCTGGCAGCAACACAGCACAGAATGAACAGTGGCATCTGCTCACACGGCAGAAGGAGCAGCAGGGAAAGCTAGTGCTCTGCTTCTTCAGCACACAAGCAGCTTTGCAACGGGGTCACCATCATTGCAGTCTCTCCTCGGCTTCATACCTAAAAGTCCATTTGAATCCGAATTCTCAGGTGGTGTCTCTTAGCTGCCCAGCAGCACAGTGAGTACAGCACGAACGTTTGGCCTCTGCTCCCACAGCAGAAGAGACAGGATTGAAAGCTGGTGCTGGACCTGTTCAGCACACAATCCCTTTTACATTGGTGCATTCATCGTTGCTTTCACTGCTCACTTTCATACAGGAAAAGCATTTGAATGGAATCAGTCCAGAGGCTGCTCTCTGCTGCGCAGCAACACAGTCAGCACAGAATGAACAGTAGCATCTGCTCACACGGCAGAAGGAGCAGCAGGGAAAGCTAGTGCTCTGCCTCTTCAGCACACAAGCAGCTTTGCAACGGGGTCACCATCATTGCAGTCTCTCCTCGGTTTCATACCTAAAAGTCCATTTGAATCCAAATTCTCAAGCGGTCTCAGCTGCCCAGCAGCACAGTGAGTACTGCACGAACGTTTGGCATCTGCTCCCACAGCAGAAGAGCAAGGATTGAAAGCTGGTGCTGGACCTGTTCAGCACACAATCCCTTTTACATTGGTGCATTCATCGTTGCTTTCACTGCTCACTTTCATACAGGAAAAGCATTTGAATGGAATCAGTCCAGAGGCTGCTCTCTGCTGCGCAGCAACACAGTCAGCACAGAATGAACAGTGGCATCTGCTCACACGGCAGAAGGAGCAGCAGGGAAAGCAGTGCTCTGCTTCTTCAGCACACAAGCAGCTTTGCAACGGGGTCACCATCATTGCAGTCTCTCCTCGGCTTCATACCTAAAAGTCCATTTGAATCCGAATTCTCAGGTGGTGTCGCTCAGCTGCCCAGCAGCACAGTGAGTACAGCACGAACGTTTGGCATCTGCTCCCACAGCAGAAGGAGCAGCAGGGAAAGCTAGTGCTCTGCTTCTTCAGCACACAAGCAGCTTTGCAACGGGGTCACCATCATTGCAGTCTCTCCTCGGGTTCATACCTAAAAGTCCATTTGAATCCAAATTCTCAGGTGGTGTCTCTCAGCTGCCCAGCAGCACAGTTAGTACAGCACGAACGTTTGGCCTCTGCTCCCACAGCAGAAGAGCCAGGATTGAAAGCTGGTGCTGGACCTGTTCAGCACACAATCCCTTTTACATTGGTGCATTCATCGTTGCATTCACTGCTCACTTTCATACAGGAAAAGCATTTGAATGGAATCAGTCCAGAGCCTGCTCTCTGCTGCGCAGCAACACAGTCAGCACAGAATGAACAGTGGCATCTGCTCACACGGCAGAAGGAGCAGCAGGGAAAGCTAGCGCTCTGCTTCTTCAGCACACAAGCAGCTTTGCAACGGGGTCACCATCATTGCAGTCTCTCCTCGGCTTCATACCTAAAAGTCCATTTGAATCCAAATTCTCAGGTGGTGTCGCTCAGCTGCCCTGCAGCACAGTGAGTACAGCACGAACGTTTGGCCTCTGCTCCAACAGCAGAAGAGCCAGGATTGAAAGCTGGTGCTGGACCTGTTCAGCACACAATCCCCTTTACATTGGTGCCTCCATCGTTGCTTTCACTGCTCACATTCATACAGGAAAAGCATTTGAATGGAATCAGTCCAGAGCCTGCTCTCTGCTGCGCAGCAACACAGTCAGCACAGAATGAACAGTGGCATCTGCTCACACGGCAGAAGGAGCAGCAGGGAAAGCTAGTGCTCTGCTTCTTCAGCACACAAGCAGCATTGCAATGGGGTCACCATCATTGCAGTCTGTACTCGGTTTCATACCTAAAAGTCCATTTGAATCCAAATTCTCAGGTGGTGTCTCTCAGCTGCCCAGCAGCACAGTTAGTACAGCACGAACGTTTGGCCTCTGCTCCCACAGAGGAAGAGCCAGGATTGAAAGCTGGTGCTGGCCCTGTTCAGCACACAATCCCTTTTACATTGGTGCATTCATCGTTGCTTTCACTGCTCACTTTCATACAGGAAAAGCATTTGAATAGAATCAGTCCAGAGGCTGCTCTCTGCTGCGCAGCAACACAGTCAGCACAGAATGAACAGTGGCATCTGCTCACACGGCAGAAGGAGCAGCAGGGAAAGCTAGTGCTCTGCTTCTTCAGCACACAAGCAGCTTTGCAACGGGGTCACCATCATTGCAGTCTCTCCTCGGGTTCATACCTAAAAGTCCATTTGAATCCAAATTCTCAGGTGGTGTCTCTCAGCTGCCCAGCAGCACAGTGAGTACAGCACGAACGTTTGGCCTCTGCTCCCACAGCAGAAGAGCCAGGATTGAAAGCTGGTGCTGGACCTGTTCAGCACACAATCACCTTTACATTGGTGCCTCCATCGTTGCTTTCACTGCTCACATTCATACAGGAAAAGCATTTGAATGGAATCAGTCCAGAGGCTGCTCTCTGCTGCGCAGCAACACAGTCAGCACAGAATGAACAGTGGCATCTGCTCACACGGCAGAAGGAGCAGCAGGGAAAGCTAGTGCTCTGCTTCTTCAGCACACAAGCAGCTTTGCAACGGGGTCACCATCATTGCAGTCTCTCCTCGGTTTCATACCTAAAAGTCCATTTGAATCCGAATTCTCAGGTGGTGTCGCTCAGCTGCCTAGCAGCACAGTGAGTACAGCACGAACGTTTGGCCTCTGCTCCCACAGCAGAAGAGCCAGGATTGAAAGCTGGTGCTGGACCTGTTCAGCACACAATCCCTTTTACATTGGTGCCTCCATCGTTGCTTTCACTGCTAACACTCATACAGGAAAAGCATTTGAATAGAATCCGTCCAGAGCCTGCTCCCTGCTGGCAGCAACACAGCACAGAATGAACAGTGGCATCTGCTCACACGGCAGAAGGAGCAGCAGGGAAAGCTAGTGCTCTGCTTCTTCAGCACACAAGCAGCTTTGCAACGGGGTCACCATCATTGCAGTCTCTCCTCGGCTTCATACCTAAAAGTCCATTTGAATCCGAATTCTCAGGTGGTGTCTCTTAGCTGCCCAGCAGCACAGTGAGTACAGCACGAACGTTTGGCCTCTGCTCCCACAGCAGAAGAGACAGGATTGAAAGCTGGTGCTGGACCTGTTCAGCACACAATCCCTTTTACATTGGTGCATTCATCGTTGCTTTCACTGCTCACTTTCATACAGGAAAAGCATTTGAATGGAATCAGTCCAGAGGCTGCTCTCTGCTGCGCAGCAACACAGTCAGCACAGAATGAACAGTAGCATCTGCTCACACGGCAGAAGGAGCAGCAGGGAAAGCTAGTGCTCTGCCTCTTCAGCACACAAGCAGCTTTGCAACGGGGTCACCATCATTGCAGTCTCTCCTCGGTTTCATACCTAAAAGTCCATTTGAATCCAAATTCTCAAGCGGTCTCAGCTGCCCAGCAGCACAGTGAGTACTGCACGAACGTTTGGCATCTGCTCCCACAGCAGAAGAGCAAGGATTGAAAGCTGGTGCTGGACCTGTTCAGCACACAATCCCTTTTACATTGGTGCATTCATCGTTGCTTTCACTGCTCACTTTCATACAGGAAAAGCATTTGAATGGAATCAGTCCAGAGGCTGCTCTCTGCTGCGCAGCAACACAGTCAGCACAGAATGAACAGTGGCATCTGCTCACACGGCAGAAGGAGCAGCAGGGAAAGCAGTGCTCTGCTTCTTCAGCACACAAGCAGCTTTGCAACGGGGTCACCATCATTGCAGTCTCTCCTCGGCTTCATACCTAAAAGTCCATTTGAATCCGAATTCTCAGGTGGTGTCGCTCAGCTGCCCAGCAGCACAGTGAGTACAGCACGAACGTTTGGCATCTGCTCCCACAGCAGAAGGAGCAGCAGGGAAAGCTAGTGCTCTGCTTCTTCAGCACACAAGCAGCTTTGCAACGGGGTCACCATCATTGCAGTCTCTCCTCGGGTTCATACCTAAAAGTCCATTTGAATCCAAATTCTCAGGTGGTGTCTCTCAGCTGCCCAGCAGCACAGTTAGTACAGCACGAACGTTTGGCCTCTGCTCCCACAGCAGAAGAGCCAGGATTGAAAGCTGGTGCTGGACCTGTTCAGCACACAATCCCTTTTACATTGGTGCATTCATCGTTGCATTCACTGCTCACTTTCATACAGGAAAAGCATTTGAATGGAATCAGTCCAGAGCCTGCTCTCTGCTGCGCAGCAACACAGTCAGCACAGAATGAACAGTGGCATCTGCTCACACGGCAGAAGGAGCAGCAGGGAAAGCTAGCGCTCTGCTTGTTCAGCACACAAGCAGCTTTGCAACGGGGTCACCATCATTGCAGTCTCTCCTCGGCTTCATACCTAAAAGTCCATTTGAATCCAAATTCTCAGGTGGTGTCGCTCAGCTGCCCTGCAGCACAGTGAGTACAGCACGAACGTTTGGCCTCTGCTCCAACAGCAGAAGAGCCAGGATTGAAAGCTGGTGCTGGACCTGTTCAGCACACAATCCCCTTTACATTGGTGCCTCCATCGTTGCTTTCACTGCTCACATTCATACAGGAAAAGCATTTGAATGGAATCAGTCCAGAGCCTGCTCTCTGCTGCGCAGCAACACAGTCAGCACAGAATGAACAGTGGCATCTGCTCACACGGCAGAAGGAGCAGCAGGGAAAGCTAGTGCTCTGCTTCTTCAGCACACAAGCAGCATTGCAATGGGGTCACCATCATTGCAGTCTGTCCTCGGTTTCATACCTAAAAGTCCATTTGAATCCAAATTCTCAGGTGGTGTCTCTCAGCTGCCCAGCAGCACAGTTAGTACAGCACGAACGTTTGGCCTCTGCTCCCACAGAGGAAGAGCCAGGATTGAAAGCTGGTGCTGGCCCTGTTCAGCACACAATCCCTTTTACATTGGTGCATTCATCGTTGCTTTCACTGCTCACTTTCATACAGGAAAAGCATTTGAATAGAATCAGTCCAGAGGCTGCTCTCTGCTGCGCAGCAACACAGTCAGCACAGAATGAACAGTGGCATCTGCTCACACGGCAGAAGGAGCAGCAGGGAAAGCTAGTGCTCTGCTTCTTCAGCACACAAGCAGCTTTGCAACGGGGTCACCATCATTGCAGTCTCTCCTCGGCTTCATACCTAAAAGTCCATTTGAATCCAAATTCTGAGGTGGTGTCTCTCAGCTGCCCAGCAGCACAGTTAGTACAGCACGAACGTTTGGCCTCTGCTCCCACAGCAGAAGAGCCAGGATTGAAAGCTGGTGCTGGACCTGTTCAGCACACAATCCCTTTTACATTGGTGCCTCCATCGTTGCTTTCACTGCTCACATTCATACAGGAAAAGCATTTGAATGGAATCAGTCCAGAGCCTGCTCTCTGCTGCGCAGCAACACAGTCAGCACAGAATGAACAGTGGCATCTGCTCACACGGCAGAAGGAGCAGCAGGGAAAGCTAGTGCTCTGCTTCTTCAGCA
Source organism: Pezoporus flaviventris (assembly GCF_033815535.1). Taxonomy (NCBI): domain Eukaryota; kingdom Metazoa; phylum Chordata; class Aves; order Psittaciformes; family Psittacidae; genus Pezoporus; species Pezoporus flaviventris. The sequence goes on from NW_026893021.1 coordinate 79,402, forward strand.
CACAAGCAGCTTTGCAACGGGGTCACCATCATTGCAGTCTCTCCTCGGCTTCATACCTAAAAGTCCTTTTGAATCCGAATTCTCAGGTGGTGTCGCTCAGCTGCCCAGCAGCACAGTTAGTACAGCATGAACGTTTGGCCTCTGCTCCCACAGCAGAAGAGCCAGGATTGAAAGCTGGTGCTGGACCTGTTCAGCACACAATCCCTTTTACATTGGTGCATTCATCGTTGCTTTCACTGCTCACTTTCATACAGGAAAAGCATTTGAATGGAATCAGTCCAGAGGCTGCTCTCTGCTGCGCAGCAACACAGTCAGCACAGAATGAACAGTGGCATCTGCTCACACGGCAGAAGGAGCAGCAGGGAAAGCTAGTGCTCTGCTTCTTCAGCACACAAGCAGCTTTGCAACGGGGTCACCATCATTGCAGTCTCTCCTCGGTTTCATACCTAAAAGTCCATTTGAATCCAAATTCTCAGGTGGTGTCTCTCAGCTGCCCAGCAGCACAGTGAGTACAGCACGAACGTTTGGCCTCTGCTCCCACAGCAGAAGAGCCAGGATTGAAAGCTGGTGCTGGACCTGTTCAGCACACAATCCCTTTTACATTGGTGCATTCATCGTTGCTTTCACTGCTCACATTCATACAGGAAAAGCATTTGAATGGAATCAGTCCAGAGGCTGCTTTCTGCTGCGCAGCAACACAGTCAGCACAGAATGAACAGTGGCATCTGCTCACACGGCAGAAGGACCAGCAGGGAAAGCTAGTGCTCTGCTTCTTCAGCACACAAGCAGCTTTGCAACGGGGTCACCATCATTGCAGTCTCTCCTCGGGTTCATACCTAAAAGTCCATTTGAATCCAAATTCTCAGGTGGTGTCTCTCAGCTGCCCAGCAGCACAGTTAGTACAGCACGAACGTTTGGCCTCTGCTCCCACAGCAGAAGAGCCAGGATTGAAAGCTGGTGCTAGACCTGTTCAGCACATAATCCCTTTTACATTGGTGCATTCATCGTTGCTTTCACTGCTCACTTTCATACAGGAAAAGCATTTGAATGGAATCAGTCCAGAGCCTGCTCTCTGCTGCGCAGCAACACAGTCAGCACAGAATGAACAGTGGCATCTGCTCACACGGCAGAAGGAGCAGCAGGGAAAGCTAGTGCTCTGCTTCTTCAGCACACAAGCAGCTTTGCAACGGGGTCACCATCATTGCAGTCTCTCCTCGGTTTCATACCTAAAAGTCCATTTGAATCCAAATTCTCAGGTGGTGTCTCTCAGCTGCCCAGCAGCACAGTTAGTACAGCACGAACGTTTGGCCTCTGCTCCCACAGCAGAAGAGCCAGGATTGAAAGCTGGTGCTGGACCTGTTCAGCACACAATCCCTTTTACATTGGTGCATTCATCGTTGCTTTCACTGCTCACTTTCATACAGGAAAAGCATTTGAATGGAATCAGTCCAGAGGCTGCTCTCTGCTGCGCAGCAACACAGTCAGCACAGAATGAACAGTGGCATCTGCTCACACGGCAGAAGGAGCAGCAGGGAAAGCTAGTGCTCTGCTTCTTCAGCACACAAGCAGCTTTGCAACGGGGTCACCATCATTGCAGTCTCTCCTCGGGTTCATACCTAAAAGTCCATTTGAATCCAAATTCTCAGGTGGTGTCTCTCAGCTGCCCAGCAGCACAGTTAGTACAGCACGAACGTTTAGCCTCTGCTCCCACAGCAGAAGAGCCAGGATTGAAAGCTGGTGCTGGACCTGTTCAGCACACAATCCCTTTTATATTGGTGCATTCATCGTTGCTTTCACTGCTCACTTTCATACAGGAAAAGCATTTGAATGGAATCAGTCCAGAGCCTGCTCTCTGCTGCGCAGCAACACAGTCAGCACAGAATGAACAGTGGCATCTGCTCACACGGCAGAAGGAGCAGCAGGGAAAGCTAGTGCTCTGCTTCTTCAGCACACAAGCAGCTTTGCAACGGGGTCACCATCATTGCAGTCTCTCCTCGGCTTCATACCTAAAAGTCCTTTTGAATCCGAATTCTCAGGTGGTGTCGCTCAGCTGCCCAGCAGCACAGTGAGGACAGCACGAACGTTTGGCCTCTGCTCCCACAGCAGAAGAGCCAGGATTGAAAGCTGGTGCTGGACCTGTTCAGCACACAATCCCCTTTACATTGGTGCCTCCATCGTTGCTTTCACTGCTCACTTTCATACAGGAAAAGCATTTGAATGGAATCAGTCCAGAGCCTGCTCTCTGCTGCGCAGGAACACAGTCAGCACAGAATGAACAGTGGCATCTGCTCACACGGCAGAAGGAGCAGCAGGGAAAGCTAGTGCTCTGCTTCTTCAGCACACAAGCAGCTTTGCAACGGGGTCACCATCATTGCAGTCTCTCCTCGGTTTCATACCTAAAAGTCCATTTGAATCCAAATTCTCAGGTGGTGTCTCTCAGCTGCCCAGCAGCACAGTGAGTACAGCACGAACGTTTGGCCTCTGCTCCCACAGCAGAAGAGCCAGGATTGAAAGCTGGTGCTGGACCTGTTCAGCACACAATCACCTTTACATTGGTGCCTCCATCGTTGCTTTCACTGCTCACATTCATACAGGAAAAGCATTTGAATGGAATCAGTCCAGAGCCTGCTCTCTGCTGCGCAGCAACACAGTCAGCACAGAATGAACAGTGGCATCTGCTCACACGGCAGAAGGAGCAGCAGGGAAAGCTAGTGCTCTGCTTCTTCAGCACACAAGCAGCTTTGCAACGGGGTCACCATCATTGCAGTCTCTCCTCGGTTTCATACCTAAAAGTCCATTTGAATCCGAATTCTCAGGTGGTGTCGCTCAGCTGCCTAGCAGCACAGTGAGTACAGCACGAACGTTTGGCCTCTGCTCCCACAGCAGAAGAGCCAGGATTGAAAGCTGGTGCTGGACCTGTTCAGCACACAATCCCCTTTACATTGGTGCCTCCATCGTTGCTTTCACTGCTAACACTCATACAGGAAAAGCATTTGAATAGAATCCGTCCAGAGCTTGCTCCCTGCTGGCAGCAACACAGCACAGAATGAACAGTGGCATCTGCTCACACGGCAGAAGGAGCAGCAGGGAAAGCTAGTGCTCTGCTTCTTCAGCACACAAGCAGCTTTGCAACGGGGTCACCATCATTGCAGTCTCTCCTCGGTTTCATACCTAAAAGTCCATTTGAATCCAAATTCTCAGGTTGTGTCTCTCAGCTGCCCAGCAGCACAGTGAGAACAGCACGAACGTTTGGCCTCTGCTCCCACAGCAGAAGAGCCAGGATTGAAAGCTGGTGCTGGACCTGTTCAGCACACAATCCCTTTTACATTGGTGCATTCATCGTTGCTTTCACTGCTCACTTTCATACAGGAAAAGCATTTGAATGGAATCAGTCCAGAGCCTGCTCTCTGCTGCGCAGCAACACAGTCAGCACAGAATGAACAGTGGCATCTGCTCACACGGCAGAAGGACCAGCAGGGAAAGCTAGTGCTCTGCTTCTTCAGCACACAAGCAGCTTTGCAACGGGGTCACCATCATTGCAGTCTCTCCTCGGTTTCATTCCTAAAAGTCCATTTGAATCCAAATTCTCAAGCGGTCTCAGCTGCCCACCAGCACAATGAGTACTGCACGTACGTTTGGCATCTGCTCCCACAGCAGAAGAGCAAGGATTGAAAGCTGGTGCTGGACCTGTTCAGCACACAATCCCTTTTACATTGGTGCATTCATCGTTGCTTTCACTGCTCACTTTCATACAGGAAGAGCATTTGAATGGAATCAGTCCAGAGGCTGCTCTCTGCTGCGCAGCAACACAGTCAGCACAGAATGAACAGTGGCATCTGCTCACACGGCAGAAGGAGCAGCAGGGAAAGCTAGTGCTCTGCTTCTTCAGCACACAAGCAGCTTTGCAACGGGGTCACCATCATTGCAGTCTCTCCTCGGTTTCATACCTAAAAGTCCATTTGAATCCAAATTCTCAGGTGGTGTCTCTCAGCTGCCCAGCAGCACAGTGAGTACAGCACGAACGTTTGGCCTCTGCTCCCACAGCAGAAGAGCCAGGATTGAAAGCTGGTGCTGGACCTGTTCAGCACACAATCACCTTTACATTGGTGCCTCCATCGTTGCTTTCACTGCTCACATTCATACAGGAAAAGCATTTGAATGGAATCAGTCCAGAGGCTGCTCTCTGCTGCGCAGCAACACAGTCAGCACAGAATGAACAGTGGCATCTGCTCACACGGCAGAAGGAGCAGCAGGGAAAGCTAGTGCTCTGCTTCTTCAGCACACAAGCAGCTTTGCAACGGGGTCACCATCATTGCAGTCTCTCCTCGGTTTCATACCTAAAAGTCCATTTGAATCCGAATTCTCAGGTGGTGTCGCTCAGCTGCCTAGCAGCACAGTGAGTACAGCACGAACGTTTGGCCTCTGCTCCCACAGCAGAAGAGCCAGGATTGAAAGCTGGTGCTGGACCTGTTCAGCACACAATCCCCTTTACATTGGTGCCTCCATCGTTGCTTTCACTGCTAACACTCATACAGGAAAAGCATTTGAATAGAATCCGTCCAGAGCTTGCTCCCTGCTGGCAGCAACACAGCACAGAATGAACAGTGGCATCTGCTCACACGGCAGAAGGAGCAGCAGGGAAAGCTAGTGCTCTGCTTCTTCAGCACACAAGCAGCTTTGCAACGGGGTCACCATCATTGCAGTCTCTCCTCGGTTTCATACCTAAAAGTAAATTTGAATCCAAATTCTCAGGTTGTGTCTCTCAGCTGCCCAGCAGCACAGTGAGAACAGCACGAACGTTTGGCCTCTGCTCCCACAGCAGAAGAGCCAGGATTGAAAGCTGGTGCTGGACCTGTTCAGCACACAATCCCTTTTACATTGGTGCATTCATCGTTGCTTTCACTGCTCACTTTCATACAGGAAAAGCATTTGAATGGAATCAGTCCAGAGCCTGCTCTCTGCTGCGCAGCAACACAGTCAGCACAGAATGAACAGTGGCATCTGCTCACACGGCAGAAGGACCAGCAGGGAAAGCTAGTGCTCTGCTTCTTCAGCACACAAGCAGCTTTGCAACGGGGTCACCATCATTGCAGTCTCTCCTCGGTTTCATACCTAAAAGTCCATTTGAATCCAAATTCTCAAGCGGTCTCAGCTGCCCACCAGCACAATGAGTACTGCACGTACGTTTGGCATCTGCTCCCACAGCAGAAGAGCAAGGATTGAAAGCTGGTGCTGGACCTGTTCAGCACACAATCCCTTTTACATTGGTGCATTCATCGTTGCTTTCACTGCTCACTTTCATACAGGAAGAGCATTTGAATGGAATCAGTCCAGAGGCTGCTCTCTGCTGCGCAGCAACACAGTCAGCACAGAATGAACAGTGGCATCTGCTCACACGGCAGAAGGAGCAGCAGGGAAAGCTAGTGCTCTGCTTCTTCAGCACACAAGCAGCTTTGCAACGGGGTCACCATCATTGCAGTCTCTCCTCGGTTTCATACCTAAAAGTCCATTTGAATCCAAATTCTCAGGTGGTGTCTCTCAGCTGCCCAGCAGCACAGTGAGTACAGCACGAACGTTTGGCCTCTGCTCCCACAGCAGAAGAGCCAGGATTGAAAGCTGGTGCTGGACCTGTTCAGCACACAATCACCTTTACATTGGTGCCTCCATCGTTGCTTTCACTGCTCACATTCATACAGGAAAAGCATTTGAATGGAATCAGTCCAGAGGCTGCTCTCTGCTGCGCAGCAACACAGTCAGCACAGAATGAACAGTGGCATCTGCTCACACGGCAGAAGGAGCAGCAGGGAAAGCTAGTGCTCTGCTTCTTCAGCACACAAGCAGCTTTGCAACGGGGTCACCATCATTGCAGTCTCTCCTCGGTTTCATACCTAAAAGTCCATTTGAATCCGAATTCTCAGGTGGTGTCGCTCAGCTGCCTAGCAGCACAGTGAGTACAGCACGAACGTTTGGCCTCTGCTCCCACAGCAGAAGAGCCAGGATTGAAAGCTGGTGCTGGACCTGTTCAGCACACAATCCCCTTTACATTGGTGCCTCCATCGTTGCTTTCACTGCTAACACTCATACAGGAAAAGCATTTGAATAGAATCCGTCCAGAGCCTGCTCCCTGCTGGCAGCAACACAGCACAGAATGAACAGTGGCATCTGCTCACACGGCAGAAGGAGCAGCAGGGAAAGCTAGTGCTCTGCTTCTTCAGCACACAAGCAGCTTTGCAACGGGGTCACCATCATTGCAGTCTCTCCTCGGTTTCATACCTAAAAGTAAATTTGAATCCAAATTCTCAGGTGGTCTCTCTCAGCTGCCCAGCAGCACAGTGAGAACAGCACGAACGTTTGGCCTCTGCTCCCACAGCAGAAGAGCCAGGATTGAAAGCTGGTGCTGGACCTGTTCAGCACACAATCCCTTTTACATTGGTGCATTCATCGTTGCTTTCACTGCTCACTTTCATACAGGAAAAGCATTTGAATGGAATCAGTCCAGAGGCTGCTCTCTGCTGCGCAGCAACACAGTCAGCACAGAATGAACAGTGGCATCTGCTCACACGGCAGAAGGAGCAGCAGGGAAAGCTAGTGCTCTGCTTCTTCAGCACACAAGCAGCTTTGCAACGGGGTCACCATCATTGCAGTCTCTCCTCGGCTTCATACCTAAAAGTCCATTTGAATCCGAATTCTCAGATGGTGTCGCTCAGCTGCCCAGCAGCACAGTGAGTACAGCACGAACGTTTGGCATCTGCTCCCACAGCAGAAGAGCCAGGATTGAAAGCTGGTGCTGGACCTGTTCAGCACACAATCCCCTTTACATTGGTGCCTCCATCGTTGCTTTCACTGCTAACACTCATACAGGAAAAGCATTTGAATAGAATCCGTCCAGAGGGAAACTCCCTGCTGGCAGCAACACAGCACCGAATGAACAGTGGCATGTGCTCACACGGGTGAAGGAGCAGCAGGGAAAGCTAGTGCTCTGCTTCTTCAGCACACAAGCAGCTTTGCAACGGGGTCACCATCATTGCAGTCTCTCCTCGGTTTCATACCTAAAAGTAAATTTGAATCCAAATTCTCAGGTGGTGTCTCTCAGCTGCCCAGCAGCACAGTGAGTACAGCACGAACGTTTGGCCTCTGCTCCCACAGCAGAAGAGCCAGGATTGAAAGCTGGTGCTGGACCTGTTCAGCACACAATCCCTTTTACATTGGTGCATTCATCGTTGCTTTCACTGCTCACTTTCATACAGGAAAAGCATTTGAATGGAATCAGTCCAGAGGCTGCTCTCTGCTGCGCAGCAACACAGTCAGCACAGAATGAACAGTGGCATCTGCTCACACGGCAGAAGGAGCAGCAGGGAAAGCTAGTGCTCTGCTTCTTCAGCACACAAGCAGCTTTGCAACGGGGTCACCATCATTGCAGTCTCTCCTCGGCTTCATACCTAAAAGTCCATTTGAATCCGAATTCTCAGATGGTGTCGCTCAGCTGCCCAGCAGCACAGTGAGTACAGCACGAACGTTTGGCATCTGCTCCCACAGCAGAAGAGCCAGGATTGAAAGCTGGTGCTGGACCTGTTCAGCACACAATCCCCTTTACATTGGTGCCTCCATCGTTGCTTTCACTGCTAACACTCATACAGGAAAAGCATTTGAATAGAATCCGTCCAGAGGGAAACTCCCTGCTGGCAGCAACACAGCACAGAATGAACAGTGGCATGTGCTCACACGGCAGAAGGAGCAGCAGGGAAAGCTAGTGCTCTGCTTCTTCAGCACACAAGCAGCTTTGCAACGGGGTCACCATCATTGCAGTCTCTCCTCGGTTTCATACCTAAAAGTAAATTTGAATCCAAATTCTCAGGTGGTGTCTCTCAGCTGCCCAGCAGCACAGTGAGTACAGCACGAACGTTTGGCCTCTGCTCCCACAGCAGAAGAGCCAGGATTGAAAGCTGGTGCTGGACCTGTTCAGCACACAATCCCTTTTACATTGGTGCATTCATCGTTGCTTTCACTGCTCACTTTCATACAGGAAAAGCATTTGAATGGAATCAGTCCAGAGGCTGCTCTCTGCTGCGCAGCAACACAGTCAGCACAGAATGAACAGTGGCATCTGCTCACACGGCAGAAGGAGCAGCAGGGAAAGCTAGTGCTCTGCTTCTTCAGCACACAAGCAGCTTTGCAACGGGGTCACCATCATTGCAGTCTCTCCTCGGCTTCATACCTAAAAGTCCATTTGAATCCGAATTCTCAGGTGGTGTCGCTCAGCTGCCCAGCAGCACAGTGAGTACAGCACGAACGTTTGGCCTCTGCTCCCACAGCAGAAGAGCCAGGATTGAAAGCTGGTGCTGGACCTGTTCAGCACACAATCCCCTTTACATTGGTGCCTCCATCGTTGCTTTCACTGCTCACTTTCATACAGGAAAAGCATTTGAATGGAATCAGTCCAGAGCCTGCTCTCTGCTGCGCAGCAACACAGTCAGCACAGAATGAACAGTGGCATCTGCTCACACGGCAGAAGGAGCAGCAGGGAAAGCTAGTGCTCTGCTTCTTCAGCACACAAGCAGCTTTGCAACGGGGTCACCATCATTGCAGTCTCTCCTCGGTTTCATACCTAAAAGTCCATTTGAATCCAAATTCTCAGGTGGTGTCTCTCAGCTGCCCAGCAGCACAGTGAGTACAGCACGAACGTTTGGCCTCTGCTCCCACAGCAGAAGAGCCAGGATTGAAAGCTGGTGCTGGACTGTTCAGCACACAATCACCTTTACATTGGTGCCTCCATCGTTGCTTTCACTGCTCACATTCATACAGGAAAAGCATTTGAATGGAATCAGTCCAGAGGCTGCTCTCTGCTGCGCAGCAACACAGTCAGCACAGAATGAACAGTGCATCTGCTCACACGGCAGAAGGAGCAGCAGGGAAAGCTAGTGCTCTGCTTCTTCAGCACACAAGCAGCTTTGCAACGGGGTCACCATCATTGCAGTCTCTCCTCGGTTTCATACCTAAAAGTCCATTTGAATCCGAATTCTCAGGTGGTGTCGCTCAGCTGCCTAGCAGCACAGTGAGTACAGCACGAACGTTTGGCCTCTGCTCCCACAGCAGAAGAGCCAGGATTGAAAGCTGGTGCTGGCCCTGTTCAGCACACAATCCCTTTTACATTGGTGCATTCATCGTTGCTTTCACTGCTCACTTTCATACAGGAAAAGCATTTGAATAGAATCAGTCCAGAGGCTGCTCTCTGCTGCGCAGCAACACAGTCAGCACAGAATGAACAGTGGCATCTGCTCACACGGCAGAAGGAGCAGCAGGGAAAGCTAGTGCTCTGCTTCTTCAGCACACAAGCAGCTTTGCAACGGGGTCACCATCATTGCAGTCTCTCCTCGGGTTCATACCTAAAAGTCCATTTGAATCCAAATTCTCAGGTGGTGTCTCTCAGCTGCCCAGCAGCACAGTGAGTACTGCACGAACGTTTGGCATCTGCTCCCACAGCAGAAGAGCAAGGATTGAAAGCTGGTGCTGGACCTGTTCAGCACACAATCCCTTTTACATTGGTGCATTCATCGTTGCTTTCACTGCTCACTTTCATACAGGAAAAGCATTTGAATGGAATCAGTCCAGAGGCTGCTCTCTGCTGCGCAGCAACACAGTCAGCACAGAATGAACAGTGGCATCTGCTCACACGGCAGAAGGAGCAGCAGGGAAAGCTAGTGCTCTGCTTCTTCAGCACAGAAGCAGCTTTGCAACGGGGTCACCATCATTGCAGTCTCTCCTCGGCTTCATACCTAAAAGTCCATTTGAATCCAAATTCTCAGGTGGTGTCGCTCAGCTGCCCAGCAGCACAGTGAGTACAGCACGAACGTTTGGCATCTGCTCCCACAGCAGAAGAGCCAGGATTGAAAGCTGGTGCTGGACCTGTTCAGCACACAATCCCCTTTACATTGGCGCCTCCATCGTTGCTTTCACTGCTAACACTCATACAGGAAAAGCATATTGAATAGAATCCGTCCAGAGCCTGCTCCCTGCTGGCAGCAACACAGCACAGAATGAACAGTGGCATCTGCTCACACGGCAGAAGGAGCAGCAGGGAAAGCTAGTGCTCTGCTTCTTCAGCACACAAGCAGCTTTGCAACGGGGTCACCATCATTGCAGTCTCTCCTCGGTTTCATACCTAAAAGTAAATTTGTAATCCAAATTCTCAGGTGGTCTCTCTCAGCTGCCCAGCAGCACAGTTAGTACAGCACGAACGTTTGGCCTCTGCTCCCACAGCAGAAGAGCCAGGATTGAAAGCTGGTGCTGGACCTGTTCAGCACACAATCCCCTTTACATTGTGGTGCCTCCTTGGTTGCTTTCACTGCTAACACTCATACAGGGAAAAGCATTTGAATAGAATCCGTCCAGAGCCTGCTCCCTGCTGGCAGCAACACAGCACAGAATGAACAGTGGAGTCTGCCTCACACGGCAGAAGGAGCAGCAGGGAAAGCTAGTGCTCTGCTTCTTCAGCACACAAGCAGCTTTGCAACGGGGTCACCATCATTGCAGTCTCTCCTCGGCTTCATACCTAAAAGTCCATTTGAATCCGAATTCTCAGGTGGTGTCGCTCAGCTGCCCAGCAGCACAGTGAGTACAGCACGAACGTTTGGCCTCTGCTCCAACAGCAGAAGAGCCAGGATTGAAAGCTGGTGCTGGACCTGTTCAGCACACAATCCCCTTTACATTGGTGCCTCCATCCTTGCTTTCACTGCTAACACTCATACAAGAAAAGCATTTGAATGGAAATCCGTCCAGAGCCTGCTCCCTGCTGGCAGCAACACAGCACAGAATGAACAGTGCCATCTGCTCACACGGCAGAAGAGCAGCAGGGAAAGCTAGTGCTCTGCTTCTTCAGCACACAAGCAGCTTTGCAACGGGGTCACCATCATTGCAGTCTCTCCTCGGTTTCATACCTAAAAGTCCATTTGAATCCAAATTCTCAGGTGGTGTCTCTCAGCTGCCCTGCAGCACAGTTAGTACAGCACGAACGTTTGGCCTCTGCTCCGACAGCAGAAGAGCCAGGATTGAAAGCTGGTGCTGGCCCTGTTCAGCACACAATCCCTTTTACATTGGTGCATTCATCGTTGCTTTCACTGCTCACTTTCATACAGGAAAAGCATTTGAATAGAATCAGTCCAGAGGCCCTCTCTGCTGCGCAGCAACACAGTCAGCACAGAATGAACAGTGGCATCTGCTCACACGGCAGAAGGAGCAGCAGGGAAAGCTAGTGCTCTGCTTCTTCAGCACACAAGCAGCTTTGCAACGGGGTCACCATCATTGCAGTCTCTCCTCGGGTTCATACCTAAAAGTCCATTTGAATCCAAATTCTCAGGTGGTGTCTCTCAGCTGCCCAGCAGCACAGTGAGTACTGCACGAACGTTTGGCATCTGCTCCCACAGCAGAAGAGCAAGGATTGAAAGCTGGTGCTGGACCTGTTCAGCACACAATCCCTTTTACATTGGTGCATTCATCGTTGCTTTCACTGCTCACTTTCATACAGGAAAAGCATTTGAATGGAATCAGTCCAGAGGCTGCTCTCTGCTGCGCAGCAACACAGTCAGCACAGAATGAACAGTGGCATCTGCTCACACGGCAGAAGGAGCAGCAGGGAAAGCTAGTGCTCTGCTTCTTCAGCACAGAAGCAGCTTTGCAACGGGGTCACCATCATTGCAGTCTCTCCTCGGCTTCATACCTAAAAGTCCATTTGAATCCAAATTCTCAGGTGGTGTCGCTCAGCTGCCCAGCAGCACAGTGAGTACAGCACGAACGTTTGGCATCTGCTCCCACAGCAGAAGAGCCAGGATTGAAAGCTGGTGCTGGACCTGTTCAGCACACAATCCCCTTTACATTGGTGCCTCCATCGTTGCTTTCACTGCTAACACTCATACAGGAAAAGCATTTGAATAGAATCCGTCCAGAGCCTGCTCCCTGCTGGCAGCAACACAGCACAGAATGAACAGTGGCATCTGCTCACACGGCAGAAGGAGCAGCAGGGAAAGCTAGTGCTCTGCTTCTTCAGCACACAAGCAGCTTTGCAACGGGGTCACCATCATTGCAGTCTCTCCTCGGTTTCATACCTAAAAGTAAATTTGAATCCAAATTCTCAGGTGGTCTCTCTCAGCTGCCCAGCAGCACAGTTAGTACAGCACGAACGTTTGGCCTCTGCTCCCACAGCAGAAGAGCCAGGATTGAAAGCTGGTGCTGGACCTGTTCAGCACACAATCCCCTTTACATTGGTGCCTCCTTGGTTGCTTTCACTGCTAACACTCATACAGGAAAAGCATTTGAATAGAATCCGTCCAGAGCCTGCTCCCTGCTGGCAGCAACACAGCACAGAATGAACAGTGGAGTCTGCTCACACGGCAGAAGGAGCAGCAGGGAAAGCTAGTGCTCTGCTTCTTCAGCACACAAGCAGCTTTGCAACGGGGTCACCATCATTGCAGTCTCTCCTCGGCTTCATACCTAAAAGTCCATTTGAATCCGAATTCTCAGGTGGTGTCGCTCAGCTGCCCAGCAGCACAGTGAGTACAGCACGAACGTTTGGCCTCTGCTCCAACAGCAGAAGAGCCAGGATTGAAAGCTGGTGCTGGACTGTTCAGCACACAATCCCCTTTACATTTGGTGCCTCCATCCTTGCTTTCACTGCTAACACTCATACAAGAAAAGCATTTGAATGGAATCCGTCCAGAGCCTGCTCCCTGCTGGCAGCAACACAGCACAGAATGAACAGTGCCATCTGCTCACACGGCAGAAGAGCAGCAGGGAAAGCTAGTGCTCTGCTTCTTCAGCACACAAGCAGCTTTGCAACGGGGTCACCATCATTGCAGTCTCTCCTCGGTTTCATACCTAAAAGTCCATTTGAATCCAAATTCTCAGGTGGTGTCTCTCAGCTGCCCTGCAGCACAGTTAGTACAGCACGAACGTTTGGCCTCTGCTCCCACAGCAGAAGAGCCAGGATTGAAAGCTGGTGCTGGCCCTGTTCAGCACACAATCCCTTTTACATTGGTGCATTCATCGTTGCTTTCACTGCTCACTTTCATACAGGAAAAGCATTTGAATAGAATCAGTCCAGAGGCTGCTCTCTGCTGCGCAGCAACACAGTCAGCACAGAATGAACAGTGGCATCTGCTCACACGGCAGAAGGAGCAGCAGGGAAAGCCAGTGCTCTGCTTCTTCAGCACACAAGCAGCTTTGCAACGGGGTCACCATCATTGCAGTCTCTCCTCGGGTTCATACCTAAAAGTCCATTTGAATCCAAATTCTCAGGTGGTGTCTCTCAGCTGCCCAGCAGCACAGTGAGTACTGCACGAACGTTTGGCATCTGCTCCCACAGCAGAAGAGCAAGGATTGAAAGCTGGTGCTGGACCTGTTCAGCACACAATCCCTTTTACATTGGTGCATTCATCGTTGCTTTCACTGCTCACTTTCATACAGGAAAAGCATTTGAATGGAATCAGTCCAGAGGCTGCTCTCTGCTGCGCAGCAACACAGTCAGCACAGAATGAACAGTGGCATCTGCTCACACGGCAGAAGGAGCAGCAGGGAAAGCTAGTGCTCTGCTTCTTCAGCACAGAAGCAGCTTTGCAACGGGGTCACCATCATTGCAGTCTCTCCTCGGCTTCATACCTAAAAGTCCATTTGAATCCCAATTCTCAGGTGGTGTCGCTCAGCTGCCCAGCAGCACAGTGAGTACAGCACGAACGTTTGGCATCTGCTCCCACAGCAGAAGAGCCAGGATTGAAAGCTGGTGCTGGACCTGTTCAGCACACAATCCCCTTTACATTGGTGCCTCCATCGTTGCTTTCACTGCTAACACTCATACAGGAAAAGCATTTGAATAGAATCCGTCCAGAGCCTGCTCCCTGCTGGCAGCAACACAGCACAGAATGAACAGTGGCATCTGCTCACACGGCAGAAGGAGCAGCAGGGAAAGCTAGTGCTCTGCTTCTTCAGCACACAAGCAGCTTTGCAACGGGGTCACCATCATTGCAGCCTCTCCTCGGTTTCATACCTAAAAGTAAATTTGAATCCAAATTCTCAGGTGGTCTCTCTCAGCTGCCCAGCAGCACAGTTAGTACAGCACGAACGTTTGGCCTCTGCTCCCACAGCAGAAGAGCCAGGATTGAAAGCTGGTGCTGGACCTGTTCAGCACACAATCCCTTTTACATTGGTGCATTCATCGTTGCTTTCACTGCTCACTTTCATACAGGAAAAGCATTTGAATGGAATCAGTCCAGAGGCTGCTCTCTGCTGCGCAGCAACACAGTCAGCACAGAATGAACAGTGGCATCTGCTCACAGGGCAGAAGGAGCAGCAGGGAAAGCTAGTGCTCTGCTTCTTCAGCACACAAGCAGCTTTGCAACGGGGTCACCATCATTGCAGTCTCTCCTCGGTTTCATACCTAAAAGTCCATTTGAATCCAAATTCTCAGGTGGTGTCTCAGCTGCCCAGCAGCACAGTTAGTACAGCACGAACGTTTGGCCTCTGCTCCCACAGCAGAAGAGCCAGGATTGAAAGCTGGTGCTGGACCTGTTCAGCACACAATCCCTTTTACATTGGTGCATTCATCGTTGCTTTCACTGCTCACTTTCATACAGGAAAAGCATTTGAATGGAATCAGTCCAGAGGCTGCTCTCTGCTGCGCAGCAACACAGTCAGCACAGAATAAACAGTGGCATCTGCTCACACGGCAGAAGGAGCAGCAGGGAAAGCTAGTGCTCTGCTTCTTCAGCACACAAGCAGCTTTGCAACGGGGTCACCATCATTGCAGTCTCTCCTCGGGTTCATACCTAAAAGTCCATTTGAATCCAAATTCTCAGGTGGTGTCTCTCAGCTGCCCAGCAGCACAGTTAGTACAGCACGAACGTTTAGCCTCTGCTCCCACAGCAGAAGAGCCAGGATTGAAAGCTGGTGCTGGACCTGTTCAGCACACAATCCCTTTTACATTGGTGCATTCATCGTTGCTTTCACTGCTCACTTTCATACAGGAAAAGCATTTGAATGGAATCAGTCCAGAGGCTGCTCTCTGCTGCGCAGCAACAGAGTCAGCACAGAATGAACAGTGGCATCTGCTCACACGGCAGAAGGAGCAGCAGGGAAAGCTAGTGCTCTGCTTCTTCAGCACACAAGCAGCTTTGCAACGGGGTCACCATCATTGCAGTCTCTCCTCGGCTTCATACCTAAAAGTCCATTTGAATCCGAATTCTCAGGTGGTGTCGCTCAGCTGCCCAGCAGCACAGTGAGTACAGCACGAACGTTTGGCCTCTGCTCCAACAGCAGAAGAGCCAGGATTGAAAGCTGGTGCTGGACCTGTTCAGCACACAATCCCCTTTACATTGGTGCCTCCATCGTTGCTTTCACTGCTAACACTCATACAGGGAAAGCATTTGAATAGAATCCGTCCAGAGCCTGCTCCCTGCTGGCAGCAACACAGCACAGAATGAACAGTGGCATCTGCTCACACGGCAGAAGAGCAGCAGGGAAAGCTAGTGCTCTGCTTCTTCAGCACACAAGCAGCTTTGCAACGGGGTCACCATCATTGCAGTCTCTCCTCGGTTTCATACCTAAAAGTCCGTTTGAATCCAAATTCTCAGGTGGTGTCTCTCAGCTGCCCTGCAGCACAGTTAGTACAGCACGAACGTTTGGCCTCTGCTCCCACAGCAGAAGAGCCAGGATTGAAAGCTGGTGCTGGCCCTGTTCAGCACACAATCCCTTTTACATTGGTGCATTCATCGTTGCTTTCACTGCTCACTTTCATACAGGAAAAGCATTTGAATAGAATCAGTCCAGAGGCTGCTCTCTGCTGCGCAGCAACACAGTCAGCACAGAATGAACAGTGGCATCTGCTCACACGGCAGAAGGAGCAGCAGGGAAAGCTAGTGCTCTGCTTCTTCAGCACACAAGCAGCTTTGCAACGGGGTCACCATCATTGCAGTCTCTCCTCGGCTTCATACCTAAAAGTCCATTTGAATCCAAATTCTCAGGTGGTGTCTCTCAGCTGCCCAGCAGCACAGTTAGTACAGCACGAACGTTTGGCCTCTGCTCCCACAGCAGAAGAGCCAGGATTGAAAGCTGGTGCTGGACCTGTTCAGCACACAATCCCCTTTACATTGGTGCCTCCATCGTTGCTTTCACTGCTCACATTCATACAGGAAAAGCATTTGAATAGAATCAGTCCAGAGGCTGCTCTCTGCTGCGCAGCAACACAGTCAGCACAGAATGAACAGTGGCATCTGCTCACACGGCAGAAGGAGCAGCAGGGAAAGCTAGTGCTCTGCTTCTTCAGCACACAAGCAGCTTTGCAACGGGGTCACCATCATTGCAGTCTCTCCTCGGTTTCATACCTAAAAGTCCATTTGAATCCAAATTCTCAGGTGGTGTCTCTCAGCTGCCCAGCAGCACAGTTAGTACAGCACGAACGTTTGTCCTCTGCTCCCACAGCAGAAGAGCCAGGATTGAAAGCTGGTGCTGGACCTGTTCAGCACACAATCCCTTTTACATTGGTGCATTCATCGTTGCTTTCACTGCTCACTTTCATACAGGAAAAGCATTTGAATGGAATCAGTCCAGAGGCTGCTCTCTGCTGCGCAGCAACACAGCACAGAATGAACAGTGGCATCTGCTCACACGGCAGAAGGAGCAGCAGGGAAAGCTAGTGCTCTGCTTCTTCAGCACACAAGCAGCTTTGCAACGGGGTCACCATCATTGCAGTCTCTCCTCGGGTTCATACCTAAAAGTCCATTTGAATCCAAATTCTCAGGTGGTGTCTCTCAGCTGCCCAGCAGCACAGTTAGTACAGCACGAACGTTTGGCCTCTGCTCCCACAGCAGAAGAGCCAGGATTGAAAGCTGGTGCTGGACCTGTTCAGCACACAATCACCTTTACATTGGTGCCTCCATCGTTGCTTTCACTGCTCACATTCATACAGGAAAAGCATTTGAATGGAATCAGTCCAGAGGCTGCTCTCTGCTGCGCAGCAACACAGTCAGCACAGAATGAACAGTGGCATCTGCTCACACGGCAGAAGGAGCAGCAGGGAAAGCTAGTGCTCTGCTTCTTCAGCACACAAGCAGCTTTGCAACGGGGTCACCATCATTGCAGTCTCTCCTCGGTTTCATACCTAAAAGTCCATTTGAATCCAAATTCTCAGGTGGTGTCTCTCAGCTGCCCAGCAGCACAGTTAGTACAGCACGAACGTTTAGCCTCTGCTCCCACAGCAGAAGAGCCAGGATTGAAAGCTGGTGCTGGACCTGTTCAGCACACAATCCCTTTTACATTGGTGCATTCATCGTTGCTTTCACTGCTCACTTTCATACAGGAAAAGCATTTGAATGGAATCAGTCCAGAGGCTGCTCTCTGCTGCGCAGCAACACAGTCAGCACAGAATGAACAGTGGCATCTGCTCACACGGCAGAAGGAGCAGCAGGGAAAGCTAGTGCTCTGCTTCTTCAGCACACAAGCAGCTTTGCAACGGGGTCACCATCATTGCAGTCTCTCCTCGGCTTCATACCTAAAAGTCCATTTGAATCCGAATTCTCAGGTGGTGTCTCTCAGCTGCCCAGCAGCACAGTGAGTACAGCACGAACGTTTGGCCTCTGCTCCAACAGCAGAAGAGCCAGGATTGAAAGCTGGTGCTGGACCTGTTCAGCACACAATCCCCTTTACATTGGTGCCTCCTTGGTTGCTTTCACTGCTAACACTCATACAGGAAAAGCATTTGAATAGAATCCGTCCAGAGCCTGCTCCCTGCTGGCAGCAACACAGCACAGAATGAACAGTGGAGTCTGCTCACACGGCAGAAGGAGCAGCAGGGAAAGCTAGTGCTCTGCTTCTTCAGCACACAAGCAGCTTTGCAACGGGGTCACCATCATTGCAGTCTCTCCTCGGCTTCATACCTAAAAGTCCATTTGAATCCGAATTCTCAGGTGGTGTCGCTCAGCTGCCCAGCAGCACAGTGAGTACAGCACGAACGTTTGGCCTCTGCTCCAACAGCAGAAGAGCCAGAATTGAAAGCTGGTGCTGGACCTGTTCAGCACACAATCCCCTTTACATTGGTGCCTCCATCCTTGCTTTCACTGCTAACACTCATACAAGAAAAGCATTTGAATGGAATCCGTCCAGAGCCTGCTCCCTGCTGGCAGCAACACAGCACAGAATGAACAGTGCCATCTGCTCACACGGCAGAAGAGCAGCAGGGAAAGCTAGTGCTCTGCTTCTTCAGCACACAAGCAGCTTTGCAACGGGGTCACCATCATTGCAGTCTCTCCTCGGTTTCATACCTAAAAGTCCATTTGAATCCAAATTCTCAGGTGGTGTCTCTCAGCTGCCCTGCAGCACAGTTAGTACAGCACGAACGTTTGGCCTCTGCTCCCACAGCAGAAGAGCCAGGATTGAAAGCTGGTGCTGGACCTGTTCAGCACACAATCCCTTTTACATTGGTGCATTCATCGTTGCTTTCACTGCTCACTTTCATACAGGAAAAGCATTTGAATAGAATCAGTCCAGAGGCTGCTCTCTGCTGCGCAGCAACACAGTCAGCACAGAATGAACAGTGGCATCTGCTCACACGGCAGAAGGAGCAGCAGGGAAAGCTAGTGCTCTGCTTCTTCAGCACACAAGCAGCTTTGCAACGGGGTCACCATCATTGCAGTCTCTCCTCGGGTTCATACCTAAAAGTCCATTTGAATCCAAATTCTCAGGTGGTGTCTCTCAGCTGCCCAGCAGCACAGTGAGTACTGCACGAACGTTTGGCATCTGCTCCCACAGCAGAAGAGCAAGGATTGAAAGCTGGTGCTGGACCTGTTCAGCACACAATCCCTTTTACATTGGTGCATTCATCGTTGCTTTCACTGCTCACTTTCATACAGGAAAAGCATTTGAATGGAATCAGTCCAGAGGCTGCTCTCTGCTGCGCAGCAACACAGTCAGCACAGAATGAACAGTGGCATCTGCTCACACGGCAGAAGGAGCAGCAGGGAAAGCTAGTGCTCTGCTTCTTCAGCACACAAGCAGCTTTGCAACGGGGTCACCATCATTGCAGTCTCTCCTCGGCTTCATACCTAAAAGTCCATTTGAATCCAAATTCTCAGGTGGTGTCGCTCAGCTGCCCAGCAGCACAGTGAGTACAGCACGAACGTTTGGCATCTGCTCCCACAGCAGAAGAGCCAGGATTGAAAGCTGGTGCTGGACCTGTTCAGCACACAATCCCCTTTACATTGGTGCCTCCATCGTTGCTTTCACTGCTAACACTCATACAGGAAAAGCATTTGAATAGAATCCGTCCAGAGCCTGCTCCCTGCTGGCAGCAACACAGCACAGAATGAACAGTGGCATCTGCTCACACGGCAGAAGGAGCAGCAGGGAAAGCTAGTGCTCTGCTTCTTCAGCACACAAGCAGCTTTGCAACGGGGTCACCATCATTGCAGTCTCTCCTCGGTTTCATACCTAAAAGTAAATTTGAATCCAAATTCTCAGGTGGTCTCTCTCAGCTGCCCAGCAGCACAGTTAGTACAGCACGAACGTTTGGCCTCTGCTCCCACAGCAGAAGAGCCAGGATTGAAAGCTGGTGCTGGACCTGTTCAGCACACAATCCCTTTTACATTGGTGCATTCATCGTTGCTTTCACTGCTCACTTTCATACAGGAAAAGCATTTGAATGGAATCAGTCCAGAGCCTGCTCTCTGCTGCGCAGCAACACAGTCAGCACAGAATGAACAGTGGCATCTGCTCACACGGCAGAAGGAGCAGCAGGGAAAGCTAGT
The DNA here is from genome assembly GCF_033815535.1 of Pezoporus flaviventris. Lineage (NCBI taxonomy): Eukaryota > Metazoa > Chordata > Aves > Psittaciformes > Psittacidae > Pezoporus > Pezoporus flaviventris. The sequence goes on from NW_026893021.1 coordinate 99,183, forward strand.
GCTCTGCTTCTTCAGCACACAAGCAGCTTTGCAACGGGGTCACCATCATTGCAGTCTCTCCTCGGTTTCATACCTAAAAGTCCATTTGAATCCAAATTCTCAGGTGGTGTCTCTCAGCTGCCCAGCAGCACAGTTAGTACAGCACGAACGTTTGGCCTCTGCTCCCACAGCAGAAGAGCCAGGATTGAAAGCTGGTGCTGGACCTGTTCAGCACACAATCCCTTTTACATTGGTGCATTCATCGTTGCTTTCACTGCTCACTTTCATACAGGAAAAGCATTTGAATGGAATCAGTCCAGAGGCTGCTCTCTGCTGCGCAGCAACACAGTCAGCACAGAATGAACAGTGGCATCTGCTCACACGGCAGAAGGAGCAGCAGGGAAAGCTAGTGCTCTGCTTCTTCAGCACACAAGCAGCTTTGCAACGGGGTCACCATCATTGCAGTCTCTCCTCGGTTTCATACCTAAAAGTCCATTTGAATCCAAATTCTCAGGTGGTGTCTCTCAGCTGCCCAGCAGCACAGTTAGTACAGCACGAACGTTTAGCCTCTGCTCCCACAGCAGAAGAGCCAGGATTGAAAGCTGGTGCTGGACCTGTTCAGCACACAATCCCTTTTACATTGGTGCATTCATCGTTGCTTTCACTGCTCACTTTCATACAGGAAAAGCATTTGAATGGAATCAGTCCAGAGGCTGCTCTCTGCTGCGCAGCAACACAGTCAGCACAGAATGAACAGTGGCATCTGCTCACACGGCAGAAGGAGCAGCAGGGAAAGCTAGTGCTCTGCTTCTTCAGCACACAAGCAGCTTTGCAACGGGGTCACCATCATTGCAGTCTCTCCTCGGCTTCATACCTAAAAGTCCATTTGAATCCAAATTCTCAGGTGGTGTCGCTCAGCTGCCCAGCAGCACAGTGAGTACAGCACGAACGTTTGGCCTCTGCTCCAACAGCAGAAGAGCCAGGATTGAAAGCTGGTGCTGGACCTGTTCAGCACACAATCCCCTTTACATTGGTGCCTCCTTGGTTGCTTTCACTGCTAACACTCATACAGGAAAAGCATTTGAATAGAATCCGTCCAGAGCCTGCTCCCTGCTGGCAGCAATACAGCACAGAATGAACAGTGGCATCTGCTCACACGGCAGAAGGAGCAGCAGGGAAAGCTAGTGCTCTGCTTCTTCAGCACACAAGCAGCTTTGCAACGGGGTCACCATCATTGCAGTCTCTCCTCGGTTTCATACCTAAAAGTCCATTTGAATCCAAATTCTCAGGTGGTGTCTCTCAGCTGCCCTGCAGCACAGTTAGTACAGCACGAACGTTTGGCCTCTGCTCCCACAGCAGAAGAGCCAGGATTGAAAGCTGGTGCTGGCCCTGTTCAGCACACAATCCCTTTTACATTGGTGCATTCATCGTTGCTTTCACTGCTCACTTTCATACAGGAAAAGCATTTGAATAGAATCAGTCCAGAGGCTGCTCTCTGCTGCGCAGCAACACAGTCAGCACAGAATGAACAGTGGCATCTGCTCACACGGCAGAAGGAGCAGCAGGGAAAGCTAGTGCTCTGCTTCTTCAGCACACAAGCAGCTTTGCAACGGGGTCACCATCATTGCAGTCTCTCCTCGGGTTCATACCTAAAAGTCCATTTGAATCCAAATTCTCAGGTGGTGTCTCTCAGCTGCCCAGCAGCACAGTGAGTACTGCACGAACGTTTGGCATCTGCTCCCACAGCAGAAGAGCAAGGATTGAAAAGCTGGTGCTGGACCTGTTCAGCACACAATCCCTTTTACATTGGTGCATTCATCGTTGCTTTCACTGCTCACTTTCATACAGGAAAAGCATTTGAATGGAATCAGTCCAGAGGCTGCTCTCTGCTGCGCAGCAACACAGTCAGCACAGAATGAACAGTGGCATCTGCTCACACGGCAGAAGGAGCAGCAGGGAAAGCTAGTGCTCTGCTTCTTCAGCACACAAGCAGCTTTGCAACGGGGTCACCATCATTGCAGTCTCTCCTCGGCTTCATACCTAAAAGTCCATTTGAATCCAAATTCTCAGGTGGTGTCGCTCAGCTGCCCAGCAGCACAGTGAGTACAGCACGAACGTTTGGCATCTGCTCCCACAGCAGAAGAGCAAGGATTGAAAGCTGGTGCTGGACCTGTTCAGCACACAATCACCTTTACATTGGTGCCTCCATCGTTGCTTTCACTGCTAACACTCATACAGGAAAAGCATTTGAATAGAATCCGTCCAGAGCCTGCTCCCTGCTGGCAGCAACACAGCACAGAATGAACAGTGGCATCTGCTCACACGGCAGAAGGAGCAGCAGGGAAAGCTAGTGCTCTGCTTCTTCAGCACACAAGCAGCTTTGCAACGGGGTCACCATCATTGCAGTCTCTTCTCGGTTTCATACCTAAAAGTAAATTTGAATCCAAATTCTCAGGTGGTCTCTCTCAGCTGCCCAGCAGCACAGTTAGTACAGCACGAACGTTTGGCCTCTGCTCCCACAGCAGAAGAGCCAGGATTGAAAGCTGGTGCTGGACCTGTTCAGCACACAATCCCTTTTACATTGGTGCATTCATCGTTGCTTTCACTGCTCACTTTCATACAGGAAAAGCATTTGAATGGAATCAGTCCAGAGGCTGCTCTCTGCTGCGCAGCAACACAGTCAGCACAGAATGAACAGTGGCATCTGCTCACACGGCAGAAGGAGCAGCAGGGAAAGCTAGTGCTCTGCTTCTTCAGCACACAAGCAGCTTTGCAACGGGGTCACCATCATTGCAGTCTCTCCTCGGTTTCATACCTAAAAGTCCATTTGAATCCAAATTCTCAGGTGGTGTCTCTCAGCTGCCCAGCAGCACAGTTAGTACAGCACGAACGTTTGGCCTCTGCTCCCACAGCAGAAGAGCCAGGATTGAAAGCTGGTGCTGGACCTGTTCAGCACACAATCCCTTTTACATTGGTGCATTCATCGTTGCTTTCACTGCTCACTTTCATACAGGAAAAGCATTTGAATGGAATCAGTCCAGAGGCTGCTCTCTGCTGCGCAGCAACACAGTCAGCACAGAATGAACAGTGGCATCTGCTCACACGGCAGAAGGAGCAGCAGGGAAAGCTAGTGCTCTGCTTCTTCAGCACACAAGCAGCTTTGCAACGGGGTCACCATCATTGCAGTCTCTCCTCGGCTTCATACCTAAAAGTCCATTTGAATCCAAATTCTCAGGTGGTGTCTCTCAGCTGCCCAGCAGCACAGTTAGTACAGCACGAACGTTTGGCCTCTGCTCCCACAGCAGAAGAGCCAGGATTGAAAGCTGGTGCTGGCCCTGTTCAGCACACAATCACCTTTACATTGGTGCCTCCATCGTTGCTTTCACTGCTCACATTCATACAGGAAAAGCATTTGAATGGAATCAGTCCAGAGCTGCTCTCTGCTGCGCAGCAACACAGTCAGCACAGAATGAACAGTGGCATCTGCTCACACGGCAGAAGGAGCAGCAGGGAAAGCTAGTGCTCTGCTTCTTCAGCACACAAGCAGCTTTGCAACGGGGTCACCATCATTGCAGTCTCTCCTCGGGTTCATACCTAAAAGTCCATTTGAATCCAAATTCTCAGGTGGTGTCTCTCAGCTGCCCAGCAGCACAGTGAGTACTGCACGAACGTTTGGCATCTGCTCCCACAGCAGAAGAGCAAGGATTGAAAGCTGGTGCTGGACCTGTTCAGCACACAATCCCTTTTACATTGGTGCATTCATCGTTGCTTTCACTGCTCACTTTCATACAGGAAAAGCATTTGAATGGAATCAGTCCAGAGGCTGCTCTCTGCTGCGCAGCAACACAGTCAGCACAGAATGAACAGTGGCATCTGCTCACACGGCAGAAGGAGCAGCAGGGAAAGCTAGTGCTCTGCTTCTTCAGCACACAAGCAGCTTTGCAACGGGGTCACCATCATTGCAGTCTCTCCTCGGCTTCATACCTAAAAGTCCATTTGAATCCAAATTCTCAGGTGGTGTCGCTCAGCTGCCCAGCAGCACAGTGAGTACAGCACGAACGTTTGGCATCTGCTCCCACAGCAGAAGAGCAAGGATTGAAAGCTGGTGCTGGACCTGTTCAGCACACAATCACCTTTACATTGGTGCCTCCATCGTTGCTTTCACTGCTAACACTCATACAGGAAAAGCATTTGAATAGAATCCGTCCAGAGCCTGCTCCCTGCTGGCAGCAACACAGCACAGAATGAACAGTGGCATCTGCTCACACGGCAGAAGGAGCAGCAGGGAAAGCTAGTGCTCTGCTTCTTCAGCACACAAGCAGCTTTGCAACGGGGTCACCATCATTGCAGTCTCTCCTCGGTTTCATACCTAAAAGTAAATTTGAATCCAAATTCTCAGGTGGTCTCTCTCAGCTGCCCAGCAGCACAGTTAGTACAGCACGAACGTTTGGCCTCTGCTCCCACAGCAGAAGAGCCAGGATTGAAAGCTGGTGCTGGACCTGTTCAGCACACAATCCCTTTTACATTGGTGCATTCATCGTTGCTTTCACTGCTCACTTTCATACAGGAAAAGCATTTGAATGGAATCAGTCCAGAGGCTGCTCTCTGCTGCGCAGCAACACAGTCAGCACAGAATGAACAGTGGCATCTGCTCACACGGCAGAAGGAGCAGCAGGGAAAGCTAGTGCTCTGCTTCTTCAGCACACAAGCAGCTTTGCAACGGGGTCACCATCATTGCAGTCTCTCCTCGGTTTCATACCTAAAAGTCCATTTGAATCCAAATTCTCAGGTGGTGTCTCTCAGCTGCCCAGCAGCACAGTTAGTACAGCACGAACGTTTGGCCTCTGCTCCCACAGCAGAAGAGCCAGGATTGAAAGCTGGTGCTGGACCTGTTCAGCACACAATCCCTTTTACATTGGTGCATTCATCGTTGCTTTCACTGCTCACTTTCATACAGGAAAAGCATTTGAATGGAATCAGTCCAGAGGCTGCTCTCTGCTGCGCAGCAACACAGTCAGCACAGAATGAACAGTGGCATCTGCTCACACGGCAGAAGGAGCAGCAGGGAAAGCTAGTGCTCTGCTTCTTCAGCACACAAGCAGCTTTGCAACGGGGTCACCATCATTGCAGTCTCTCCTCGGCTTCATACCTAAAAGTCCATTTGAATCCAAATTCTCAGGTGGTGTCTCTCAGCTGCCCAGCAGCACAGTTAGTACAGCACGAACGTTTGGCCTCTGCTCCCACAGCAGAAGAGCCAGGATTGAAAGCTGGTGCTGGCCCTGTTCAGCACACAATCACCTTTACATTGGTGCCTCCATCGTTGCTTTCACTGCTCACATTCATACAGGAAAAGCATTTGAATGGAATCAGTCCAGAGCTGCTCTCTGCTGCGCAGCAACACAGTCAGCACAGAATGAACAGTGGCATCTGCTCACACGGCAGAAGGAGCAGCAGGGAAAGCTAGTGCTCTGCTTCTTCAGCACACAAGCAGCTTTGCAACGGGGTCACCATCATTGCAGTCTCTCCTCGGTTTCATACCTAAAAGTCCATTTGAATCCAAATTCTCAGGTGGTGTCTCTCAGCTGCCCAGCAGCACAGTTAGTACAGCACGAACGTTTGGCCTCTGCTCCCACAGCAGAAGAGCCAGGATTGAAAGCTGGTGCTGGCCCTGTTCAGCACACAATCCCTTTTACATTGGTGCATTCATCGTTGCTTTCACTGCTCACTTTCATACAGGAAAAGCATTTGAATGGAATCAGTCCAGAGGCTGCTCTCTGCTGCGCAGCAACACAGTCAGCACAGAATGAACAGTGGCATCTGCTCACACGGCAGAAGGAGCAGCAGGGAAAGCTAGTGCTCTGCTTCTTCAGCACACAAGCAGCTTTGCAACGGGGTCACCATCATTGCAGTCTCTCCTCGGCTTCATACCTAAAAGTCCATTTGAATCCAAATTCTCAGGTGGTGTCGCTCAGCTGCCCAGCAGCACAGTGAGTACAGCACGAACGTTTGGCATCTGCTCCCACAGCAGAAGAGCCAGGATTGAAAGCTGGTGCTGGACCTGTTCAGCACACAATCCCCTTTACATTGGTGCCTCCATCGTTGCTTTCACTGCTAACACTCATACAGGAAAAGCATTTGAATAGAATCCGTCCAGAGCCTGCTCCCTGCTGGCAGCAACACAGCACAGAATGAACAGTGGCATCTGCTCACACGGCAGAAGGAGCAGCAGGGAAAGCTAGTGCTCTGCTTCTTCAGCACACAAGCAGCTTTGCAACGGGGTCACCATCATTGCAGTCTCTCCTCGGTTTCATACCTAAAAGTAAATTTGAATCCAAATTCTCAGGTGGTGTCTCTCAGCTGCCCAGCAGCACAGTTAGTACAGCACGAACGTTTGGCCTCTGCTCCCACAGCAGAAGAGCCAGGATTGAAAGCTGGTGCTGGACCTGTTCAGCACACAATCCCTTTTACATTGGTGCATTCATCGTTGCTTTCACTGCTCACTTTCATACAGGAAAAGCATTTGAATGGAATCAGTCCAGAGGCTGCTCTCTGCTGCGCAGCAACACAGTCAGCACAGAATGAACAGTGGCATCTGCTCACACGGCAGAAGGAGCAGCAGGGAAAGCTAGTGCTCTGCTTCTTCAGCACACAAGCAGCTTTGCAACGGGGTCACCATCATTGCAGTCTCTCCTCGGTTTCATACCTAAAAGTCCATTTGAATCCAAATTCTCAGGTGGTGTCTCTCAGCTGCCCAGCAGCACAGTTAGTACAGCACGAACGTTTGGCCTCTGCTCCCACAGCAGAAGAGCCAGGATTGAAAGCTGGTGCTGGACCTGTTCAGCACACAATCCCTTTTACATTGGTGCATTCATCGTTGCTTTCACTGCTCACTTTCATACAGGAAAAGCATTTGAATGGAATCAGTCCAGAGGCTGCTCTCTGCTGCGCAGCAACACAGTCAGCACAGAATGAACAGTGGCATCTGCTCACACGGCAGAAGGAGCAGCAGGGAAAGCTACTGCTCTGCTTCTTCAGCACACAAGCAGCTTTGCAACGGGGTCACCATCATTGCAGTCTCTCCTCGGCTTCATACCTAAAAGTCCATTTGAATCCAAATTCTCAGGTGGTGTCTCTCAGCTGCCCAGCAGCACAGTTAGTACAGCACGAACGTTTGGCCTCTGCTCCCACAGCAGAAGAGCCAGGATTGAAAGCTGGTGCTGGCCCTGTTCAGCACACAATCACCTTTACATTGGTGCCTCCATCGTTGCTTTCACTGCTCACATTCATACAGGAAAAGCATTTGAATGGAATCAGTCCAGAGCTGCTCTCTGCTGCGCAGCAACACAGTCAGCACAGAATGAACAGTGGCATCTGCTCACACGGCAGAAGGAGCAGCAGGGAAAGCTAGTGCTCTGCTTCTTCAGCACACAAGCAGCTTTGCAACGGGGTCACCATCATTGCAGTCTCTCCTCGGTTTCATACCTAAAAGTCCATTTGAATCCAAATTCTCAGGTGGTGTCTCTCAGCTGCCCAGCAGCACAGTTAGTACAGCACGAACGTTTGGCCTCTGCTCCCACAGCAGAAGAGCCAGGATTGAAAGCTGGTGCTGGACCTGTTCAGCACACAATCCCTTTTACATTGGTGCATTCATCGTTGCTTTCACTGCTCACTTTCATACAGGAAAAGCATTTGAATGGAATCAGTCCAGAGGCTGCTCTCTGCTGCGCAGCAACACAGTCAGCACAGAATGAACAGTGGCATCTGCTCACACGGCAGAAGGAGCAGCAGGGAAAGCTAGTGCTCTGCTTCTTCAGCACACAAGCAGCTTTGCAACGGGGTCACCATCATTGCAGTCTCTCCTCGGCTTCATACCTAAAAGTCCATTTGAATCCAAATTCTCAGGTGGTGTCTCTCAGCTGCCCAGCAGCACAGTTAGTACAGCACGAACGTTTGGCCTCTGCTCCCACAGCAGAAGAGCCAGGATTGAAAGCTGGTGCTGGCCCTGTTCAGCACACAATCACCTTTACATTGGTGCCTCCATCGTTGCTTTCACTGCTCACATTCATACAGGAAAAGCATTTGAATGGAATCAGTCCAGAGCTGCTCTCTGCTGCGCAGCAACACAGTCAGCACAGAATGAACAGTGGCATCTGCTCACACGGCAGAAGGAGCAGCAGGGAAAGCTAGTGCTCTGCTTCTTCAGCACACAAGCAGCTTTGCAACGGGGTCACCATCATTGCAGTCTCTCCTCGGCTTCATACCTAAAAGTCCATTTGAATCCAAATTCTCAGGTGGTGTCTCTCAGCTGCCCAGCAGCACAGTTAGTACAGCACGAACGTTTGGCCTCTGCTCCCACAGCAGAAGAGCCAGGATTGAAAGCTGGTGCTGGACCTGTTCAGCACACAATCACCTTTACATTGGTGCCTCCATCGTTGCTTTCACTGCTCACATTCATACAGGAAAAGCATTTGAATGGAATCAGTCCAGAGGCTGCTATCTGCTGCGCAGCAACACAGTCAGCACAGAATGAACAGTGGCATCTGCTCACACGGCAGAAGGAGCAGCAGGGAAAGCTAGTGCTCTGCTTCTTCAGCACACAAGCAGCTTTGCAACGGGGTCACCATCATTGCAGTCTCTCCTCGGCTTCATACCTAAAAGTCCATTTGAATCCGAATTCTCAGGTGGTGTCGCTCAGCTGCCCAGCAGCACAGTGAGTACAGCACGAACGTTTGGCCTCTGCTCCCACAGCAGAAGAGCCAGGATTGAAAGCTGGTGCTGGACCTGATCAGCACACAATCCCCTTTACATTGGTGCCTCCATCGTTGCTTTCACTGCTAACACTCATACAGGAAAAGCATTTGAATAGAATCCGTCCAGAGCCTGCTCCCTGCTGGCAGCAACACAGCACAGAATGAACAGTGGCATCTGCTCACACGGCAGAAGAGCAGCAGGGAAAGCTAGTGCTCTGCTTCTTCAGCACACAAGAAGCTTTGCAACGGGGTCACCATCATTGCAGTCTCTCCTCGGGTTCATACCTAAAAGTCCATTTGAATCCAAATTCTCAGGTGGTGTCTCTCAGGAGCCCAGCAGCACAGTGAGTACTGCACGAACGTTTGGCCTCTGCTCCCACAGCAGAAGAGCAAGGATTGAAAGCTGGTGCTGGACCTGTTCAGCACACAATCCCTTTTACATTGGTGCATTCATCGTTGCTTTCACTGCTCACTTTCATACAGGAAAAGCATTTGAATGGAATCCGTCCAGAGCCTGCTCTCTGCTGCGCAGCAACACAGTCAGCACAGAATGAACAGTGGCATCTGCTCACACGGCAGAAGGAGCAGCAGGGAAAGCTAGTGCTCTGCTTCTTCAGCACACAAGCAGCTTTGCAACGGGGTCACCATCATTGCAGTCTCTCCTCGGCTTCATACCTAAAAGTCCATTTGAATCCGAATTCTCAGGTGGTGTCGCTCAGCTGCCCAGCAGCACAGTGAGTACAGCACGAACGTTTGGCATCTGCTCCCACAGCAGAAGAGCCAGGATTGAAAGCTGGTGCTGGACCTGTTCAGCACACAATCCCTTTTAAATTGGTGCATTCATCGTTGCTTTCACTGCTCACTTTCATACAGGAAAAGCATTTGAATGGAATCAGTCCAGAGGCTGCTCTCTGCTGCGCAGCAACACAGTCAGCACAGAATGAACAGTGGCATCTGCTCACACGGCAGAAGGAGCAGCAGGGAAAGCTAGTGCTCTGCTTCTTCAGCACACAAGCAGCTTTGCAACGGGGTCACCATCATTGCAGTCTCTCCTCGGCTTCATACCTAAAAGTCCATTTGAATCCAAATTCTCAGGTGGTGTCGCTCAGCTGCCCAGCAGCACAGTGAGTACAGCACGAACGTTTGGCCTCTGCTCCAACAGCAGAACAGCCAGGATTGAAAGCTGGTGCTGGACCTGTTCAGCACACAATCCCCTTTACATTGGTGCCTCCTTGGTTGCTTTCACTGCTAACACTCATACAGGAAAAGCATTTGAATAGAATCCGTCCAGAGCCTGCTCCCTGCTGGCAGCAATACAGCACAGAATGAACAGTGGAGTCTGCTCACACGGCAGAAGGAGCAGCAGGGAAAGCTAGTGCTCTGCTTCTTCAGCACACAAGCAGCTTTGCAACGGGGTCACCATCATTGCAGTCTCTCCTCGGCTTCATACCTAAAAGTCCATTTGAATCCGAATTCTCAGGTGGTGTCGCTCAGCTGCCCAGCAGCACAGTGAGTACAGCACGAACGTTTGGCCTCTGCTCCAACAGCAGAAGAGCCAGGATTGAAAGCTGGTGCTGGACCTGTTCAGCACACAATCCCCTTTACATTGGTGCCTCCATCCTTGCTTTCACTGCTAACACTCATACAAGAAAAGCATTTGAATGGAATCCGTCCAGAGCCTGCTCCCTGCTGGCAGCAACACAGCACAGAATGAACAGTGCATTCTGCTCACACGGCAGAAGAGCAGCAGGGAAAGCTAGTGCTCTGCTTCTTCAGCACACAAGCAGCTTTGCAACGGGGTCACCATCATTGCAGTCTCTCCTCGGTTTCATACCTAAAAGTCCATTTGAATCCAAATTCTCAGGTGGTGTCTCTCAGCTGCCCTGCAGCACAGTTAGTACAGCACGAACGTTTGGCCTCTGCTCCCACAGCAGAAGAGCCAGGATTGAAAGCTGGTGCTGGCCCTGTTCAGCACACAATCCCTTTTACATTGGTGCATTCATCGTTGCTTTCACTGCTCACTTTCATACAGGAAAAGCATTTGAATAGAATCAGTCCAGAGGCTGCTCTCTGCTGCGCAGCAACACAGTCAGCACAGAATGAACAGTGGCATCTGCTCACACGGCAGAAGGAGCAGCAGGGAAAGCTAGTGCTCTGCTTCTTCAGCACACAAGCAGCTTTGCAACGGGGTCACCATCATTGCAGTCTCTCCTCGGGTTCATACCTAAAAGTCCATTTGAATCCAAATTCTCAGGTGGTGTCTCTCAGCTGCCCAGCAGCACAGTGAGTACTGCACGAACGTTTGGCATCTGCTCCCACAGCAGAAGAGCAAGGATTGAAAGCTGGTGCTGGACCTGTTCAGCACACAATCCCTTTTACATTGGTGCATTCATCGTTGCTTTCACTGCTCACTTTCATACAGGAAAAGCATTTGAATGGAATCAGTCCAGAGGCTGCTCTCTGCTGCGCAGCAACACAGTCAGCACAGAATGAACAGTGGCATCTGCTCACACGGCAGAAGGAGCAGCAGGGAAAGCTAGTGCTCTGCTTCTTCAGCACACAAGCAGCTTTGCAACGGGGTCACCATCATTGCAGTCTCTCCTCGGCTTCATACCTAAAAGTCCATTTGAATCCAAATTCTCAGGTGGTGTCGCTCAGCTGCCCAGCAGCACAGTGAGTACAGCACGAACGTTTGGCATCTGCTCCCACAGCAGAAGAGCCAGGATTGAAAGCTGGTGCTGGACCTGTTCAGCACACAATCCCCTTTACGTTGGTGCCTCCATCGTTGCTTTCACTGCTAACACTCATACAGGAAAAGCATTTGAATAGAATCCGTCCAGAGCCTGCTCCCTGCTGGCAGCAACACAGCACAGAATGAACAGTGGCATCTGCTCACACGGCAGAAGGAGCAGCAGGGAAAGCTAGTGCTCTGCTTCTTCAGCACACAAGCAGCTTTGCAACGGGGTCACCATCATTGCAGTCTCTCCTCGGTTTCATACCTAAAAGTAAATTTGAATCCAAATTCTCAGGTGGTCTCTCTCAGCTGCCCAGCAGCACAGTTAGTACAGCACGAACGTTTGGCCTCTGCTCCCACAGCAGAAGAGCCAGGATTGAAAGCTGGTGCTGGACCTGTTCAGCACACAATCCCTTTTACATTGGTGCATTCATCGTTGCTTTCACTGCTCACTTTCATACAGGAAAAGCATTTGAATGGAATCAGTCCAGAGGCTGCTCTCTGCTGCGCAGCAACACAGTCAGCACAGAATGAACAGTGGCATCTGCTCACACGGCAGAAGGAGCAGCAGGGAAAGCTAGTGCTCTGCTTCTTCAGCACACAAGCAGCTTTGCAACGGGGTCACCATCATTGCAGTCTCTCCTCGGTTTCATACCTAAAAGTCCATTTGAATCCAAATTCTCAGGTGGTGTCTCTCAGCTGCCCAGCAGCACAGTTAGTACAGCACGAACGTTTGGCCTCTGCTCCCACAGCAGAAGAGCCAGGATTGAAAGCTGGTGCTGGACCTGTTCAGCACACAATCCCTTTTACATTGGTGCATTCATCGTTGCTTTCACTGCTCACTTTCATACAGGAAAAGCATTTGAATGGAATCAGTCCAGAGGCTGCTCTCTGCTGCGCAGCAACACAGTCAGCACAGAATGAACAGTGGCATCTGCTCACACGGCAGAAGGAGCAGCAGGGAAAGCTAGTGCTCTGCTTCTTCAGCACACAAGCAGCTTTGCAACGGGGTCACCATCATTGCAGTCTCTCCTCGGCTTCATACCTAAAAGTCCATTTGAATCCAAATTCTCAGGTGGTGTCTCTCAGCTGCCCAGCAGCACAGTTAGTACAGCACGAACGTTTGGCCTCTGCTCCCACAGCAGAAGAGCCAGGATTGAAAGCTGGTGCTGGCCCTGTTCAGCACACAATCACCTTTAAATTGGTGCCTCCATCGTTGCTTTCACTGCTCACATTCATACAGGAAAAGCATTTGAATGGAATCAGTCCAGAGCTGCTCTCTGCTGCGCAGCAACACAGTCAGCACAGAATGAACACTGGCATCTGCTCACACGGCAGAAGGAGCAGCAGGGAAAGCTAGTGCTCTGCTTCTTCAGCACACAAGCAGCTTTGCAACGGGGTCACCATCATTGCAGTCTCTCCTCGGTTTCATACCTAAAAGTCCATTTGAATCCAAATTCTCAGGTGGTGTCTCTCAGCTGCCCAGCAGCACAGTTAGTACAGCACGAACGTTTGGCCTCTGCTCCCACAGCAGAAGAGCCAGGATTGAAAGCTGGTGCTGGACCTGTTCAGCACACAATCCCTTTTACATTGGTGCATTCATCGTTGCTTTCACTGCTCACTTTCATACAGGAAAAGCATTTGAATGGAATCAGTCCAGAGGCTGCTCTCTGCTGCGCAGCAACACAGTCAGCACAGAATGAACAGTGGCATCTGCTCACACGGCAGAAGGAGCAGCAGGGAAAGCTAGTGCTCTGCTTCTTCAGCACACAAGCAGCTTTGCAACGGGGTCACCATCATTGCAGTCTCTCCTCGGCTTCATACCTAAAAGTCCATTTGAATCCAAATTCTCAGGTGGTGTCTCTCAGCTGCCCAGCAGCACAGTTAGTACAGCACGAACGTTTGGCCTCTGCTCCCACAGCAGAAGAGCCAGGATTGAAAGCTGGTGCTGGCCCTGTTCAGCACACAATCACCTTTACATTGGTGCCTCCATCGTTGCTTTCACTGCTCACATTCATACAGGAAAAGCATTTGAATGGAATCAGTCCAGAGCTGCTCTCTGCTGCGCAGCAACACAGTCAGCACAGAATGAACAGTGGCATCTGCTCACACGGCAGAAGGAGCAGCAGGGAAAGCTAGTGCTCTGCTTCTTCAGCACACAAGCAGCTTTGCAACGGGGTCACCATCATTGCAGTCTCTCCTCGGCTTCATACCTAAAAGTCCATTTGAATCCAAATTCTCAGGTGGTGTCTCTCAGCTGCCCAGCAGCACAGTTAGTACAGCACGAACGTTTGGCCTCTGCTCCCACAGCAGAAGAGCCAGGATTGAAAGCTGGTGCTGGACCTGTTCAGCACACAATCACCTTTACATTGGTGCCTCCATCGTTGCTTTCACTGCTCACATTCATACAGGAAAAGCATTTGAATGGAATCAGTCCAGAGGCTGCTCTCTGCTGCGCAGCAACACAGTCAGCACAGAATGAACAGTGGCATCTGCTCACACGGCAGAAGGAGCAGCAGGGAAAGCTAGTGCTCTGCCTCTTCAGCACACAAGCAGCTTTGCAACGGGGTCACCATCATTGCAGTCTCTCCTCGGCTTCATACCTAAAAGTCCATTTGAATCCGAATTCTCAGGTGGTGTCGCTCAGCTGCCCAGCAGCACAGTGAGTACAGCACGAACGTTTGGCCTCTGCTCCCACAGCAGAAGAGCCAGGATTGAAAGCTGGTGCTGGACCTGATCAGCACACAATCCCCTTTACATTGGTGCCTCCATCGTTGCTTTCACTGCTAACACTCATACAGGAAAAGCATTTGAATAGAATCCGTCCAGAGCCTGCTCCCTGCTGGCAGCAACACAGCACAGAATGAACAGTGGCATCTGCTCACACGGCAGAAGAGCAGCAGGGAAAGCTAGTGCTCTGCTTCTTCAGCACACAAGAAGCTTTGCAACGGGGTCACCATCATTGCAGTCTCTCCTCGGGTTCATACCTAAAAGTCCATTTGAATCCAAATTCTCAGGTGGTGTCTCTCAGCTGCCCAGCAGCACAGTGAGTACTGCACGAACGTTTGGCCTCTGCTCCCACAGCAGAAGAGCAAGGATTGAAAGCTGGTGCTGGACCTGTTCAGCACACAATCCCTTTTACATTGGTGCATTCATCGTTGCTTTCACTGCTCACTTTCATACAGGAAAAGCATTTGAATGGAATCCGTCCAGAGCCTGCTCTCTGCTGCGCAGCAACACAGTCAGCACAGAATGAACAGTGGCATCTGCTCACACGGCAGAAGGAGCAGCAGGGAAAGCTAGTGCTCTGCTTCTTCAGCACACAAGCAGCTTTGCAACGGGGTCACCATCATTGCAGTCTCTCCTCGGCTTCATACCTAAAAGTCCATTTGAATCCGAATTCTCAGGTGGTGTCGCTCAGCTGCCCAGCAGCACAGTGAGTACAGCACGAACGTTTGGCATCTGCTCCCACAGCAGAAGAGCCAGGATTGAAAGCTGGTGCTGGACCTGTTCAGCACACAATCCTCTTTACATTGGTGCCTCCATCGTTGCTTTCACTGCTAACACTCATACAGGAAAAGCATTTGAATGGAATCAGTCCAGAGGCTGCTCTCTGCTGCGCAGCAACACAGTCAGCACAGAATGAACAGTGGCATCTGCTCACACGGCAGAAGGAGCAGCAGGGAAAGCTAGTGCTCTGCTTCTTCAGCACACAAGCAGCTTTGCAACGGGGTCACCATCATTGCAGTCTCTCCTCGGCTTCATACCTAAAAGTCCATTTGAATCCAAATTCTCAGGTGGTGTCTCTCAGCTGCCCAGCAGCACAGTTAGTACAGCACGAACGTTTGGCCTCTGCTCCAACAGCAGAAGAGCAAGGATTGAAAGCTGGTGCTGGACCTGTTCAGCACACAATCCCCTTTACATTGGTGCCTCCATCGTTGCTTTCACTGCTAACACTCATACAGGAAAAGCATTTGAATAGAATCCGTCCAGAGCCTGCTCCCTGCTGGCAGCAACACAGCACAGAATCAACAGTGGCATCTGCTCACACGGCAGTAGAGCAGCAGGGAAAGCTAGTGCTCTGCTTCTTCAGCACACAAGCAGCTTTGCAACGGGGTCACCATCATTGCAGTCTCTCCTCGGTTTCATACCTAAAAGTCCATTTGAATCCAAATTCTCAGGTGGTGTCTCTCAGCTGCCCAGCAGCACAGTTAGTACAGCACGAACGTTTGGCATCTGCTCCCACAGCAGAAGAGCCAGGATTGAAAGCTGGTGCTGGACCTGTTCAGCACACAATCCCTTTTACATTGGTGCATTCATCGTTGCTTTCACTGCTCACTTTCATACAGGAAAAGCATTTGAATGGAATCAGTCCAGAGGCTGCTCTCTGCTGCGCAGCAACACAGTCAGCACAGAATGAACAGTGGCATCTGCTCACACGGCAGAAGGAGCAGCAGGGAAAGCTAGTGCTCTGCCTCTTCAGCACACAAGCAGCTTTGCAACGGGGTCACCATCATTGCAGTCTCTCCTCGGCTTCATACCTAAAAGTCCATTTGAATCCGAATTCTCAGGTGGTGTCGCTCAGCTGCCCAGCAGCACAGTGAGTACAGCACGAACGTTTGGCCTCTGCTCCCACAGCAGAAGAGCCAGGATTGAAAGCTGGTGCTGGACCTGTTCAGCACACAATCCCCTTTACATTGGTGCCTCCATCGTTGCTTTCACTGCTAACACTCATACAGGAAAAGCATTTGAATAGAATCCGTCCAGAGCCTGCTCCCTGCTGGCAGCAACACAGCACAGAATGAACAGTGGCATCTGCTCACACGGCAGAAGAGCAGCAGGGAAAGCTAGTGCTCTGCTTCTTCAGCACACAAGCAGCTTTGCAACGGGGTCACCATCATTGCAGTCTCTCCTCGGGTTCATACCTAAAAGTCCATTTGAATCCAAATTCTCAGGTGGTGTCTCTCAGCTGCCCAGCAGCACAGTGAGTACTGCACGAACGTTTGGCCTCTGCTCCCACAGCAGAAGAGCAAGGATTGAAAGCTGGTGCTGGACCTGTTCAGCACACAATCCCTTTTACATTGGTGCATTCATCGTTGCTTTCACTGCTCACTTTCATACAGGAAAAGCATTTGAATGGAATCAGTCCAGAGCCTGCTCTCTGCTGCGCAGCAACACAGTCAGCACAGAATGAACAGTGGCATCTGCTCACACGGCAGAAGGAGCAGCAGGGAAAGCTAGTGCTCTGCTTCTTCAGCACACAAGCAGCTTTGCAACGGGGTCACCATCATTGCAGTCTCTCCTCGGCTTCATACCTAAAAGTCCATTTGAATCCGAATTCTCAGGTGGTGTCGCTCAGCTGCCCAGCAGCACAGTGAGTACAGCACGAACGTTTGGCATCTGCTCCCACAGCAGAAGAGCCAGGATTGAAAGCTGGTGCTGGACCTGTTCAGCACACAATCCTCTTTACATTGGTGCCTCCATCGTTGCTTTCACTGCTAACACTCATACAGGAAAAGCATTTGAATAGAATCCGTCCAGAGCCTGCTCCCTGCTGGCAGCAACACAGCACAGAATGAACAGTGGCATCTGCTCACACGGCAGAAGGAGCAGCAGGGAAAGCTAGTGCTCTGCTTCTTCAGCACACAAGCAGCTTTGCAACGGGGTCACCATCATTGCAGTCTCTCCTCGGTTTCATACCTAAAAGTAAATTTGAATCCAAATTCTCAGGTGGTCTCTCTCAGCTGCCCAGCAGCACAGTTAGTACAGCACGAACGTTTGGCCTCTGCTCCCACAGCAGAAGAGCCAGGATTGAAAGCTGGTGCTGGACCTGTTCAGCACACAATCCCTTTTACATTGGTGCATTCATCGTTGCTTTCACTGCTCACTTTCATACAGGAAAAGCATTTGAATGGAATCAGTCCAGAGGCCGCTCTCTGCTGCGCAGCAACACAGTCAGCACAGAATGAACAGTGGCATCTGCTCACACGGCAGAAGGAGCAGCAGGGAAAGCTAGTGCTCTGCTTCTTCAGCACACAAGCAGCTTTGCAACGGGGTCACCATCATTGCAGTCTCTCCTCGGTTTCATACCTAAAAGTCCATTTGAATCCAAATTCTCAGGTGGTGTCTCTCAGCTGCCCAGCAGCACAGTTAGTACAGCACGAACGTTTGGCCTCTGCTCCCACAGCAGAAGAGCCAGGATTGAAAGCTGGTGCTGGACCTGTTCAGCACACAATACCTTTTACATTGGTGCATTCATCGTTGCTTTCACTGCTCACTTTCATACAGGAAAAGCATTTGAATGGAATCAGTCCAGAGGCTGCTCTCTGCTGCGCAGCAACACAGTCAGCACAGAATGAACAGTGGCATCTGCTCACACGGCAGAAGGAGCAGCAGGGAAAGCTAGTGCTCTGCTTCTTCAGCACACAAGCAGCTTTGCAACGGGGTCACCATCATTGCAGTCTCTCCTCGGCTTCATACCTAAAAGTCCATTTGAATCCAAATTCTCAGGTGGTGTCTCTCAGCTGCCCAGCAGCACAGTTAGTACAGCACGAACGTTTGGCCTCTGCTCCCACAGCAGAAGAGCAAGGATTGAAAGCTGGTGCTGGACCTGTTCAGCACACAATCCCCTTTACATTGGTGCCTCCATCGTTGCTTTCACTGCTCACATTCATACAGGAAAAGCATTTGAATGGAATCAGTCCAGCGGCTGCTCTCTGCTGCCAGCAACACAGTCAGCACAGAATGAACAGTGGCATCTGCTCACACGGCAGAAGGACCAGCAGGGAAAGCTAGTGCTCTGCTTCTTCAGCACACAAGCAGATTTGCAACGGGGTCACCATCATTGCAGTCTCTCCTCGGCTTCATACCTAAAAGTCCATTTGAATCCAAATTCTCAGGTGGTGTCTCTCAGCTGCCCAGCAGCACAGTTAGTACAGCACGAACGTTTGGCCTCTGCTCCCACAGCAGAAGAGCCAGGATTGAAGGCTGGTGCTGGACCTGTTCAGCACACAATCCCTTTACATTGGTGCCTCCATCGTTGCTTTCACTGCTCACATTCATACAGGAAAAGCATTTGAATGGAATCAGTCCAGAGGCTGCTCTCTGCTGCGCAGCAACACAGTCAGCACAGAATGAACAGTGGCATCTGCTCACACGGCAGAAGGAGCAGCAGGGAAAGCTAGTGCTCTGCTTCTTCAGCACACAAGCAGCTTTGCAACGGGGTCACCATCATTGCAGTCTCTCCTCGGCTTCATACCTAAAAGTCCATTTGAATCCGAATTCTCAGGTGGTGTCGCTCAGCTGCCCAGCAGCACAGTGAGTACAGCACGAACGTTTGGCCTCTGCTCCAACAGCAGAAGAGCAAGGATTGAAAGCTGGTGCTGGACCTGTTCAGCACACAATCCCCTTTACATTGGTGCCTCCATCGTTGCTTTCACTGCTAACACTCATACAGGAAAAGCATTTGAATAGAATCCGTCCAGAGCCTGCTCCCTGCTGGCAGCAACACAGCACAGAATGAACAGTGGCATCTGCTCACACGGCAGAAGAGCAGCAGGGAAAGCTAGTGCTCTGCTTCTTCAGCACACAAGCAGCTTTGCAACGGGGTCACCATCATTGCAGTCTCTCCTCGGTTTCATACCTAAAAGTCCATTTGAATCCAAATTCTCAGGTGGTGTCTCTCAGCTGCCCAGCAGCACAGTTAGTACAGCACGAACGTTTGGCATCTGCTCCCACAGCAGAAGAGCCAGGATTGAAAGCTGGTGCTGGACCTGTTCAGCACACAATCCCTTTTACATTGGTGCATTCATCGTTGCTTTCACTGCTCACTTTCATACAGGAAAAGCATTTGAATGGAATCAGTCCAGAGGCTGCTCTCTGCTGCGCAGCAACACAGTCAGCACAGAATGAACAGTGGCATCTGCTCACACGGCAGAAGGAGCAGCAGGGAAAGCTAGTGCTCTGCTTCTTCAGCACACAAGCAGCTTTGCAACGGGGTCACCATCATTGCAGTCTCTCCTCGGCTTCATACCTAAAAGTCCATTTGAATCCGAATTCTCAGGTGGTGTCGCTCAGCTGCCCAGCAGCACAGTGAGTACAGCACGAACGTTTGGCCTCTGCTCCAACAGCAGAAGAGCCAGGATTGAAAGCTGGTGCTGGACCTGTTCAGCACACAATCCCCTTTACATTGGTGCCTCCATTCTTGCTTTCACTGCTAACACTCATACAAGAAAAGCATTTGAATGGAATCCGTCCAGAGCCTGCTCCCTGCTGGCAGCAACACAGCACAGAATGAACAGTGGCATCTGCTCACACGGCAGAAGAGCAGCAGGGAAAGCTAGTGCTCTGCTTCTTCAGCACACAAGCAGCTTTGCAACGGGGTCACCATCATTGCAGTCTCTCTTCGGTTTCATACCTAAAAGTCCATTTGAATCCAAATTCTCAGGTGGTGTCTCTCAGCTGCCCTGCAGCACAGTTAGTACAGCACGAACGTTTGGCCTCTGCTCCCACAGCAGAAGAGCCAGGATTGAAAGCTGGTGCTGGCCCTGTTCAGCACACAATCCCTTTTACATTGGTGCATTCATCGTTGCTTTCACTGCTCACTTTCATACAGGAAAACCATTTGAATGGAATCAGTCCAGAGGCTGCTCTCTGCTGCGCAGCAACACAGCACAGAATGAACAGTGGCATCTGCTCACACGGCAGAAGGAGCAGCAGGGAAAGCTAGTGCTCTGCTTCTTCAGCACACAAGCAGCTTTGCAACGGGGTCACCATCATTGCAGTCTCTCCTCGGCTTCATACCTAAAAGTCCATTTGAATCCGAATTCTCAGGTGGTGTCTCTTAGCTGCCCAGCAGCACAGTGAGTACAGCACGAACGTTAGGCCTCTGCTCCCACAGCAGAAGAGACAGGATTGAAAGCGGGTGCTGGACCTGTTCAGCACACAATCCCTTTTACATTGGTGCATTCATCGTTGCTTTCACTGCTCACTTTCATACAGGAAAAGCATTTGAATGGAATCAGTCCAGAGGCTGCTCTCTGCTGCGCAGCAACACAGTCAGCACAGAATGAACAGTAGCATCTGCTCACACGGCAGAAGGAGCAGCAGGGAAAGCTAGTGCTCTGCCTCTTCAGCACACAAGCAGCTTTGCAACGGGGTCACCATCATTGCAGTCTCTCCTCGGCTTCATACCTAAAAGTCCATTTGAATCCGAATTCTCAGGTGGTGTCGCTCAGCTGCCCAGCAGCACAGTGAGTACAGCACGAACGTTTGGCATCTGCTCCCACAGCAGAAGGAGCAGCAGGGAAAGCTAGTGCTCTGCTTCTTCAGCACACAAGCAGCTTTGCAACGGGGTCACCATCATTGCAGTCTCTCCTCGGTTTCATACCTAAAAGTCCATTTGAATCCAAATTCTCAGGTGGTGTCTCTCACCTGCCCTGCAGCACAGTTAGTACAGCACGAACGTTTGGCCTCTGCTCCCACAGCAGAAGAGCCAGGATTGAAAGCTGGTGCTGGACCTGTTCAGCACACAATCACCTTTACATTGGTGCCTCCATCGTTGCTTTCACTGCTCACATTCATACAGGAAAAGCATTTGAATGGAATCAGTCCAGAGCCTGCTCTCTGCTGCGCAGCAACACAGTCAGCACAGAATGAACAGTGGCATCTGCTCACACGGCAGAAGGAGCAGCAGGGAAAGCTAGTGCTCTGCTTCTTCAGCACACAAGCAGCTTTGCAACTGGGTCACCATCATTGCAGTCTCTCCTCGGCTTCATACCTAAAAGTCCTTTTGAATCCGAATTCTCAGGTGGTGTCGCTCAGCTGCCCAGCAGCACAGTTAGTACAGCACGAACGTTTGGCCTCTGCTCCCACAGCAGAAGAGCCAGGATTGAAAGCTGGTGCTGGACCTGTTCAGCACACAATCCCTTTTACATTGGTGCATTCATCGTTGCTTTCACTGCTCACTTTCATACAGGAAAAGCATTTGAATGGAATCAGTCCAGAGCCTGCTCTCTGCTGCGCAGCAACACAGTCAGCACAGAATGAACAGTGGCATCTGCTCACACGGCAGAAGGAGCAGCAGGGAAAGCTAGTGCTCTGCTTCTTCAGCACACAAGCAGCTTTGCAACGGGGTCACCATCATTGCAGTCTCTCCTCGGTTTCATACCTAAAAGTCCATTTGAATCCAAATTCTCAGGTGGTGTCTCTCAGCTGCCCAGCAGCACAGTTAGTACAGCACGAACGTTTGGCCTCTGCTCCCACAGCAGAAGAGCCAGGATTGAAAGCTGGTGCTGGACCTGTTCAGCACACAATCACCTTTACATTGGTGCCTCCATCGTTGCTTTCACTGCTCACATTCATACAGGAAAAGCATTTGAATGGAATCAGTCCAGAGCCTGCTCTCTGCTGCGCAGCAACACAGTCAGCACAGAATGAACAGTGGCATCTGCTCACACGGCAGAAGGAGCAGCAGGGAAGCTAGTGCTCTGCTTCTTCAGCACACAAGCAGCTTTGCAACGGGGTCACCATCATTGCAGTCTCTCCTCGGCTTCATACCTAAAAGTCCTTTTGAATCCGAATTCTCAGGTGGTGTCGCTCAGCTGCCCAGCAGCACAGTTAGTACAGGACGAACGTTTGGCCTCTGCTCCCACAGCAGAAGAGCCAGGATTGAAAGCTGGTGCTGGACCTGTTCAGCACACAAACCCTTTTACATTGGTGCATTCATCGTTGCTTTCACTGCTCACTTTCATACAGGAAAAGCATTTGAATGGAATCAGTCCAGAGCCTGCTCTCTGCTGCGCAGCAACACAGTCAGCACAGAATGAACAGTGGCATCTGCTCACACGGCCGAAGGAGCAGCAGGGAAAGCTAGTGCTCTGCTTCTTCAGCACACAAGCAGCTTTGCAACGGGGTCACCATCATTGCAGTCTCTCCTCGGTTTCATACCTAAAAGTCCATTTGAATCCAAATTCTCAGGTGGTGTCTCTCAGCTGCCCAGCAGCACAGTTAGTACAGCACGAACGTTTGGCCTCTGCTCCCACAGCAGAAGAGCCAGGATTGAAAGCTGGTGCTGGACCTGTTCAGCACACAATCCCTTTTACATTGGTGCATTCATCGTTGCTTTCACTGCTCACATTCATACAGGAAAAGCATTTGAATGGAATCAGTCCAGAGGCTGCTCTCTGCTGCGCAGCAACACAGTCAGCACAGAATGAACAGTGGCATCTGCTCACACGGCAGAAGGAGCAGCAGGGAAAGCTAGTGCTCTGCTTCTTCAGCACACAAGCAGCTTTGCAACGGGGTCACCATCATTGCAGTCTCTCCTCGGGTTCATACCTAAAAGTCCATTTGAATCCAAATTCTCAGGTGGTGTCTCTCAGCTGCCCAGCAGCACAGTTAGTACAGCACGAACGTTTGGCCTCTGCTCCCACAGCAGAAGAGCCAGGATTGAAAGCTGGTGCTGGACCTGTTCAGCACACAATCCCTTTTACATTGGTGCATTCATCGTTGCTTTCACTGCTCACTTTCATACAGGAAAAGCATTTGAATGGAATCAGTCCAGAGCCTGCTCTCTGCTGCGCAGCAACACAGTCAGCACAGAATGAACAGTGGCATCTGCTCACACGGCAGAAGGAGCAGCAGGGAAAGCTAGTGCTCTGCTTCTTCAGCACACAAGCAGCTTTGCAACGGGGTCACCATCATTGCAGTCTCTCCTCGGCTTCATACCTAAAAGTCCATTTGAATCCAAATTCTCAGGTGGTGTCTCTCAGCTGCCCAGCAGCACAGTTAGTACAGCACGAACGTTTAGCCTCTGCTCCCACAGCAGAAGAGCCAGGATTGAAAGCTGGTGCTGGACCTGTTCAGCACACAATCCCCTTTACATTGGTGCCTCCATCGTTGCTTTCACTGCTAACACTCATACAGGAAAAGCATTTGAATAGAATCCGTCCAGAGCCTGCTCCCTGCTGGCAGCAACACAGCACAGAATGAACAGTGGCATCTGCTCACACGGCAGAAGGAGCAGCAGGGAAAGCTAGTGCTCTGCTTCTTCAGCACACAAGCAGCTTTGCAACGGGGTCACCATCATTGCAGTCTCTCCTCGGTTTCATACCTAAAAGTAAATTTGAATCCAAATTCTCAGGTGGTCTCTCTCAGCTGCCCAGCAGCACAGTTAGTACAGCACGAACGTTTGGCCTCTGCTCCCACAGCAGAAGAGCCAGGATTGAAAGCTGGTGCTGGACCTGTTCAGCACACAATCCCTTTTACATTGGTGCATTCATCGTTGCTTTCACTGCTCACTTTCATACAGGAAAAGCATTTGAATGGAATCAGTCCAGAGGCTGCTCTCTGCTGCGCAGCAACACAGTCAGCACAGAATGAACAGTGGCATCTGCTCACACGGCAGAAGGAGCAGCAGGGAAAGCTAGTGCTCTGCTTCTTCAGCACACAAGCAGCTTTGCAACGGGGTCACCATCATTGCAGTCTCTCCTCGGCTTCATACCTAAAAGTCCATTTGAATCCGAATTCTCAGGTGGTGTCGCTCAGCTGCCCAGCAGCACAGTTAGTACAGCACGAACGTTTGGCCTCTGCTCCCACAGCAGAAGAGCAAGGATTGAAAGCTGGTGCTGGACCTGTTCAGCACACAATCACCTTTACATTGGTGCCTCCATCGTTGCTTTCACTGCTCACATTCATACAGGAAAAGCATTTGAATGGAATCAGTCCAGAGGCTGCTCTCTGCTGCCAGCAACACAGTCAGCACAGAATGAACAGTGGCATCTGCTCACACGGCAGAAGGACCAGCAGGGAAAGCTAGTGCTCTGCTTCTTCAGCACACAAGCAGATTTGCAACGGGGTCACCATCATTGCAGTCTCTCCTCGGCTTCATACCTAAAAGTCCATTTGAATCCAAATTCTCAGGTGGTGTCTCTCAGCTGCCCAGCAGCACAGTTAGTACAGCACGAACGTTTGGCCTCTGCTCCCACAGCAGAAGAGCCAGGATTGAAGGCTGGTGCTGGACCTGTTCAGCACACAATCCCTTTACATTGGTGCCTCCATCGTTGCTTTCACTGCTCACATTCATACAGGAAAAGCATTTGAATGGAATCAGTCCAGAGGCTGCTCTCTGCTGCGCAGCAACACAGTCAGCACAGAATGAACAGTGGCATCTGCTCACACGGCAGAAGGAGCAGCAGGGAAAGCTAGTGCTCTGCTTCTTCAGCACACAAGCAGCTTTGCAACGGGGTCACCATCATTGCAGTCTCTCCTCGGCTTCATACCTAAAAGTCCATTTGAATCCGAATTCTCAGGTGGTGTCGCTCAGCTGCCCAGCAGCACAGTGAGTACAGCACGAACGTTTGGCATCTGCTCCCACAGCAGAAGAGCCAGGATTGAAAGCTGGTGCTGGACCTGTTCAGCACACAATCCCTTTTACATTGGTGCATTCATCGTTGCTTTCACTGCTCACTTTCATACAGGAAAAGCATTTGAATGGAATCAGTCCAGAGGCTGCTCTCTGCTGCGCAGCAACACAGTCAGCACAGAATGAACAGTGGCATCTGCTCACACGGCAGAAGGAGCAGCAGGGAAAGCTAGTGCTCTGCTTCTTCAGCACACAAGCAGCTTTGCAACGGGGTCACCATCATTGCAGTCTCTCCTCGGCTTCATACCTAAAAGTCCATTTGAATCCGAATTCTCAGGTGGTGTCGCTCAGCTGCCCAGCAGCACAGTGAGTACAGCACGAACGTTTGGCCTCTGCTCCAACAGCAGAAGAGCCAGGATTGAAAGC
Source organism: Pezoporus flaviventris (assembly GCF_033815535.1). Taxonomy (NCBI): domain Eukaryota; kingdom Metazoa; phylum Chordata; class Aves; order Psittaciformes; family Psittacidae; genus Pezoporus; species Pezoporus flaviventris. Next base: position 124,435 of record NW_026893021.1, read on the forward strand.
TGGTGCTGGACCTGTTCAGCACACAATCCCCTTTACATTGGTGCCTCCATTCTTGCTTTCACTGCTAACACTCATACAAGAAAAGCATTTGAATGGAATCCGTCCAGAGCCTGCTCCCTGCTGGCAGCAACACAGCACAGAATGAACAGTGGCATCTGCTCACACGGCAGAAGAGCAGCAGGGAAAGCTAGTGCTCTGCTTCTTCAGCACACAAGCAGCTTTGCAACGGGGTCACCATCATTGCAGTCTCTCTTCGGTTTCATACCTAAAAGTCCATTTGAATCCAAATTCTCAGGTGGTGTCTCTCAGCTGCCCTGCAGCACAGTTAGTACAGCACGAACGTTTGGCCTCTGCTCCCACAGCTGAAGAGCCAGGATTGAAAGCTGGTGCTGGCCCTGTTCAGCACACAATCCCTTTTACATTGGTGCATTCATCGTTGCTTTCACTGCTCACTTTCATACAGGAAAACCATTTGAATGGAATCAGTCCAGAGGCTGCTCTCTGCTGCGCAGCAACACAGCACAGAATGAACAGTGGCATCTGCTCACACGGCAGAAGGAGCAGCAGGGAAAGCTAGTGCTCTGCTTCTTCAGCACACAAGCAGCTTTGCAACGGGGTCACCATCATTGCAGTCTCTCCTCGGCTTCATACCTAAAAGTCCATTTGAATCCGAATTCTCAGGTGGTGTCTCTTAGCTGCCCAGCAGCACAGTGAGTACAGCACGAACGTTAGGCCTCTGCTCCCACAGCAGAAGAGACAGGATTGAAAGCTGGTGCTGGACCTGTTCAGCACACAATCCCTTTTACATTGGTGCATTCATCGTTGCTTTCACTGCTCACTTTCATACAGGAAAAGCATTTGAATGGAATCAGTCCAGAGGCTGCTCTCTGCTGCGCAGCAACACAGTCAGCACAGAATGAACAGTAGCATCTGCTCACACGGCAGAAGGAGCAGCAGGGAAAGCTAGTGCTCTGCCTCTTCAGCACACAAGCAGCTTTGCAACGGGGTCACCATCATTGCAGTCTCTCCTCGGCTTCATACCTAAAAGTCCATTTGAATCCGAATTCTCAGGTGGTGTCGCTCAGCTGCCCAGCAGCACAGTGAGTACAGCACGAACGTTTGGCATCTGCTCCCACAGCAGAAGGAGCAGCAGGGAAAGCTAGTGCTCTGCTTCTTCAGCACACAAGCAGCTTTGCAACGGGGTCACCATCATTGCAGTCTCTCCTCGGTTTCATACCTAAAAGTCCATTTGAATCCAAATTCTCAGGTGGTGTCTCTCACCTGCCCTGCAGCACAGTTAGTACAGCACGAACGTTTGGCCTCTGCTCCCACAGCAGAAGAGCCAGGATTGAAAGCTGGTGCTGGACCTGTTCAGCACACAATCACCTTTACATTGGTGCCTCCATCGTTGCTTTCACTGCTCACATTCATACAGGAAAAGCATTTGAATGGAATCAGTCCAGAGCCTGCTCTCTGCTGCGCAGCAACACAGTCAGCACAGAATGAACAGTGGCATCTGCTCACACGGCAGAAGGAGCAGCAGGGAAAGCTAGTGCTCTGCTTCTTCAGCACACAAGCAGCTTTGCAACTGGGTCACCATCATTGCAGTCTCTCCTCGGCTTCATACCTAAAAGTCCTTTTGAATCCGAATTCTCAGGTGGTGTCGCTCAGCTGCCCAGCAGCACAGTTAGTACAGCACGAACGTTTGGCCTCTGCTCCCACAGCAGAAGAGCCAGGATTGAAAGCTGGTGCTGGACCTGTTCAGCACACAATCCCTTTTACATTGGTGCATTCATCGTTGCTTTCACTGCTCACTTTCATACAGGAAAAGCATTTGAATGGAATCAGTCCAGAGCCTGCTCTCTGCTGCGCAGCAACACAGTCAGCACAGAATGAACAGTGGCATCTGCTCACACGGCAGAAGGAGCAGCAGGGAAAGCTAGTGCTCTGCTTCTTCAGCACACAAGCAGCTTTGCAACGGGGTCACCATCATTGCAGTCTCTCCTCGGCTTCATACCTAAAAGTCCTTTTGAATCCGAATTCTCAGGTGGTGTCGCTCAGCTGCCCAGCAGCACAGTTAGTACAGGACGAACGTTTGGCCTCTGCTCCCACAGCAGAAGAGCCAGGATTGAAAGCTGGTGCTGGACCTGTTCAGCACACAAACCCTTTTACATTGGTGCCTTCATCGTTGCTTTCACTGCTCACTTTCATACAGGAAAAGCATTTGAATGGAATCAGTCCAGAGCCTGCTCTCTGCTGCGCAGCAACACAGTCAGCACAGAATGAACAGTGGCATCTGCTCACACGGCAGAAGGAGCAGCAGGGAAAGCTAGTGCTCTGCTTCTTCAGCACACAAGCAGCTTTGCAACGGGGTCACCATCATTGCAGTCTCTCCTCGGTTTCATACCTAAAAGTCCATTTGAATCCAAATTCTCAGGTGGTGTCTCTCAGCTGCCCAGCAGCACAGTTAGTACAGCACGAACGTTTGGCCTCTGCTCCCACAGCAGAAGAGCCAGGATTGAAAGCTGGTGCTGGACCTGTTCAGCACACAATCCCTTTTACATTGGTGCATTCATCGTTGCTTTCACTGCTCACATTCATACAGGAAAAGCATTTGAATGGAATCAGTCCAGAGGCTGCTCTCTGCTGCGCAGCAACACAGTCAGCACAGAATGAACAGTGGCATCTGCTCACACGGCAGAAGGAGCAGCAGGGAAAGCTAGTGCTCTGCTTCTTCAGCACACAAGCAGCTTTGCAACGGGGTCACCATCATTGCAGTCTCTCCTCGGGTTCATACCTAAAAGTCCATTTGAATCCAAATTCTCAGGTGGTGTCTCTCAGCTGCCCAGCAGCACAGTTAGTACAGCACGAACGTTTGGCCTCTGCTCCCACAGCAGAAGAGCCAGGATTGAAAGCTGGTGCTGGACCTGTTCAGCACACAATCCCCTTTACATTGGTGCCTCCATCGTTGCTTTCACTGCTAACACTCATACAGGAAAAGCATTTGAATAGAATCCGTCCAGAGCCTGCTCCCTGCTGGCAGCAACACAGCACAGAATGAACAGTGGCATCTGCTCACACGGCAGAAGGAGCAGCAGGGAAAGCTAGTGCTCTGCTTCTTCAGCACACAAGCAGCTTTGCAACGGGGTCACCATCATTGCAGTCTCTCCTCGGTTTCATACCTAAAAGTAAATTTGAATCCAAATTCTCAGGTGGTCTCTCTCAGCTGCCCAGCAGCACAGTGAGAACAGCACGAACGTTTGGCCTCTGCTTCCACAGCAGAAGAGCCAGGATTGAAAGCTGGTGCTGGACCTGTTCAGCACACAATCCCTTTTACATTGGTGCATTCATCGTTGCTTTCACTGCTCACTTTCATACAGGAAAAGCATTTGAATGGAATCAGTCCAGAGGCTGCTCTCTGCTGCGCAGCAACACAGTCAGCACAGAATGAACAGTGGCATCTGCTCACACGGCAGAAGGAGCAGCAGGGAAAGCTAGTGCTCTGCTTCTTCAGCACACAAGCAGCTTTGCAACGGGGTCACCATCATTGCAGTCTCTCCTCGGTTTCATACCTAAAAGTCCATTTGAATCCAAATTCTCAAGCGGTCTCAGCTGCCCAGCAGCACAGTGAGTACTGCACGTACGTTTGGCATCTGCTCCCACAGCAGAAGAGCAAGGATTGAAAGCTGGTGCTGGACCTGTTCAGCACACAATCCCTTTTACATTGGTGCATTCATCGTTGCTTTCACTGCTCACTTTCATACAGGAAGAGCATTTGAATGGAATCAGTCCAGAGGCTGCTCTCTGCTGCGCAGCAACACAGTCAGCACAGAATGAACAGTGGCATCTGCTCACACGGCAGAAGGAGCAGCAGGGAAAGCTAGTGCTCTGCTTCTTCAGCACACAAGCAGCTTTGCAACGGGGTCACCATCATTGCAGTCTCTCCTCGGTTTCATACCTAAAAGTCCATTTGAATCCGAATTCTCAGGTGGTGTCGCTCAGCTGCCCAGCAGCACAGTGAGTACAGCACGAACGTTTGGCCTCTGCTCCCACAGCAGAAGAGCCAGGATTGAAAGCTGGTGCTGGACCTGTTCAGCACACAATCCCCTTTACATTGGTGCCTCCATCGTTGCTTTCACTGCTCACATTCATACAGGAAAAGCATTTGAATGGAATCAGTCCAGAGGCTGCTCTCTGCTGCGCAGCAACACAGTCAGCACAGAATGAACAGTGGCATCTGCTCACACGGCAGAAGGAGCAGCAGGGAAAGCTAGGGCTCTGCTTCTTCAGCACACAAGCAGCTTTGCAACGGGGTCACCATCATTGCAGTCTCTCCTCGGCTTCATACCTAAAAGTCCTTATGAATCCGAATTCTCAGGTGGTGTCGCTCAGCTGCCCAGCAGCACTGTGAGTACAGCACGAACGTTTGGCCTCTGCTCCCACAGCAGAAGAGCCAGGATTGAAAGCTGGTGCTGGACCTGTTCAGCACACAATCCCTTTTACATTGGTGCATTCATCGTTGCTTTCACTGCTCACTTTCATACAGGAAAAGCATTTGAATAGAATCCGTCCAGAGCCTGCTCCCTGCTGGCAGCAACACAGCATAGAATGAACAGTGGCATCTGCTCACACGGCAGAAGGAGCAGCAGGGAAAGCTAGTGCTCTGCTTCTTCAGCACACAAGCAGCTTTGCAACGGGGTCACCATCATTGCAGTCTCTCCTCGGTTTCATACCTAAAAGTAAATTTGAATCCAAATTCTCAGGTGGTCTCTCTCAGCTGCCCAGCAGCACAGTTAGTACAGCACGAACGTTTGGCCTCTGCTCCCACAGCAGAAGAGCCAGGATTGAAAGCTGGTGCTGGACCTGTTCAGCACACAATCCCCTTTACATTGGTGCCTCCATCGTTGCTTTCACTGCTCACATTCATACAGGAAAAGCATTTGAATGGAATCAGTCCAGAGGCTGCTCTCTGCTGCGCAGCAACACAGTCAGCACAGAATGAACAGTGGCATCTGCTCACACGGCAGAAGGAGCAGCAGGGAAAGCTAGGGCTCTGCTTCTTCAGCACACAAGCAGCTTTGCAACGGGGTCACCATCATTGCAGTCTCTCCTCGGCTTCATACCTAAAAGTCCATTTGAATCCGAATTCTCAGGTGGTGTCGCTCAGCTGCCCAGCAGCACAGTGAGTACAGCACGAACGTTTGGCCTCTGCTCCCACAGCAGAAGAGACAGGATTGAAAGCTGGTGCTGGACCTGTTCAGCACACAATCCCCTTTACATTGGTGCATCCATCGTTGCTTTCACTGCTCACTTTCATACAGGAAAAGCATTTGAATGGAATCAGTCCAGAGGCTGCTCTCTGCTGCGCAGCAACACAGTCAGCACAGAATGAACAGTGGCATCTGCTCACACGGCAGAAGGAGCAGCAGGGAAAGCTAGTGCTCTGCCTCTTCAGCACACAAGCAGCTTTGCAACGGGGTCACCATCATTGCAGTCTCTCCTCGGTTTCATACCTAAAAGTCCATTTGAATCCAAATTCTCAAGCGGTCTCAGCTGCCCAGCAGCACAGTGAGTACTGCACGAACGTTTGGCCTCTGCTCCCACAGCAGAAGAGCCAGGATTGAAAGCTGGTGCTGGACCTGTTCAGCACACAATACCTTTTACATTGGTGCATTCATCGTTGCTTTCACTGCTCACTTTCATACAGGAAAAGCATTTGAATGGAATCAGTCCAGAGGCTGCTCTCTGCTGCGCAGCAACACAGTCAGCACAGAATGACCAGTGGCATCTGCTCACACGGCAGAAGGAGCAGCAGGGAAAGCTAGTGCTCTGCTTCTTCAGCACACAAGCAGCTTTGCAACGGGGTCACCATCATTGCAGTCTCTCCTCGGGTTCATACCTAAAAGTCCATTTGAATCCGAATTCTCAGGTGGTGTCGCTCAGCTGCCTAGCAGCACAGTGAGTACAGCACGAACGTTTGGCCTCTGCTCCCACAGCAGAAGAGCCAGGATTGAAAGCTGGTGCTGGACCTGTTCAGCACACAATCCCCTTTACATTGGTGCCTCCATCGTTGCTTTCACTGCTAACACTCATACAGGAAAAGCATTTGAATAGAATCCGTCCAGAGCCTGCTCCCTGCTGGCAGCAACACAGCACAGAATGAACAGTGGCATCTGCTCACACGGCAGAAGGAGCAGCAGGGAAAGCTAGTGCTCTGCTTCTTCAGCACACAAGCAGCTTTGCAACGGGGTCACCATCATTGCAGTCTCTCCTCGGTTTCATACCTAAAAGTCCATTTGAATCCAAATTCTCAGGTGGTGTCTCTCAGCTGCCCAGCAGCACAGTTAGTACAGCACGAACGTTTGACCTCTGCTCCCACAGCAGAAGAGCCAGGATTGAAAGCTGGTGCTGGACCTGTTCAGCACACAATCCCTTTTACATTGGTGCATTCATCGTTGCTTTCACTGCGCACTTTCATACAGGAAAAGCATTTGAATGGAATCAGTCCAGAGGCTGCTCTCTGCTGCGCAGCAACACAGTCAGCACAGAATGAACAGTGGCATCTGCTCACACGGCAGAAGGAGCAGCAGGGAAAGCTAGTGCTCTGCTTCTTCAGCACACAAGCAGCTTTGCAACGGGGTCACCATCATTGCAGTCTCTCCTCGGTTTCATACCTAAAAGTCCATTTGAATCCGAATTCTCAGGTGGTGTCGCTCAGCTGCCCAGCAGCACAGTGAGTACAGCACGAACGTTTGGCATCTGCTCCCACAGCAGAAGGAGCAGCAGGGAAAGCTAGTGCTCTGCTTCTTCAGCACACAAGCAGCTTTGCAACGGGGTCACCATCATTGCAGTCTCTCCTCGGTTTCATACCTAAAAGTCCATTTGAATCCAATTTCTCAAGCGGTCTCAGCTGCCCAGCAGCACAGTGAGTACAGCACGAACGTTTGGCCTCTGCTCCCACAGCAGAAGAGCCAGGATTGAAAGCTGGTGCTGGACCTGTTCAGCACACAATCCCTTTTACATTGGTGCATTCATCGTTGCTTTCACTGCTCACTTTCATACAGGAAAAGCATTTGAATGGAATCAGTCCAGAGGCTGCTCTCTGCTGCGCAGCAACACAGTCAGCACAGAATGAACAGTGGCATCTGCTCACACGGCAGAAGGAGCAGCAGGGAAAGCTAGGGCTCTGCTTCTTCAGCACACAAGCAGCTTTGCAACGGGGTCACCATCATTGCAGTCTCTCCTCGGTTTCATACCTAAAAGTCCATTTGAATCCGAATTCTCAGGTGGTGTCGCTCAGCTGCCCAGCAGCACAGTGAGTACGGCACGAACGTTTGGCATATGCTCCCACAGCAGAAGGAGCAGCAGGGAAAGCTAGTGCTCTGCTTCTTCAGCACAGAAGCAGCTTTGCAACGGGGTCACCATCATTGCAGTCTCTCCTCGGTTTCATACCTAAAAGTCCATTTGAATCCAAATTCTCAGGTGGTGTCTCTCAGCTGCCCAGCAGCACAGTTAGTACAGCACGAACGTTTGGCCTCTGCTCCCACAGCAGAAGAGCCAGGATTGAAAGCTGGTGCTGGACCTGTTCAGCAACAATCACCTTTACATTGGTGCCTCCATCTTTGCTTTCACTGCTCACATTCATACAGGAAAAGCATTTGAATGGAATCAGTCCAGAGCCTGCTCTCTGCTGCGCAGCAACACAGTCAGCACAGAATGAACAGTGGCATCTGCTCACACGGCAGAAGGAGCAGCAGGGAAAGCTAGTGCTCTGCTTCTTCAGCACACAAGCAGCTTTGCAACGGGGTCACCATCATTGCAGTCTCTCCTCGGCTTCATACCTAAAATCCATTTGAATCCGAATTCTCAGGTGGTGTCGCTCAGCTGCCCAGCAGCACAGTGAGTACAGCACGAACGTTTGGCCTCTGCTCCAACAGCAGAAGAGCCAGGATTGAAAGCTGGTGCTGGACCTGTTCAGCACACAATCCCCTTTACATTGGTGCCTCCATCGTTGCTTTCACTGCTAACACTCATACAGGAAAAGCATTTGAATAGAATCCGTCCAGAGCCTGCTCCCTGCTGGCAGCAACACAGCACAGAATGAACAGTGGCATCTGCTCACACGGCAGAAGAGCAGCAGGGAAAGCTAGTGCTCTGCTTCTTCAGCACACAAGCAGCTTTGCAACGGGGTCACCATCATTGCAGTCTCTCCTCGGTTTCATACCTAAAAGTCCATTTGAATCCAATTTCTCAGGTGGTGTCTCTCAGCTGCCCAGCAGCACAGTTAGTACAGCACGAACGTTTGGCCTCTGCTCCCACAGCAGAAGAGCCAGGATTGAAAGCTGGTGCTGGACCTGTTCAGCACACAATCCCTTTTACATTGGTGCATTCATCGTTGCTTTCACTGCTCACTTTCATACAGGAAAAGCATTTGAATGGAATCAGTCCAGAGGCTGCTCTCTGCTGCGCAGCAACACAGTCAGCACAGAATGAACAGTGGCATCTGCTCACACGGCAGAAGGAGCAGCAGGGAAAGCTAGTGCTCTGCTTCTTCAGCACACAAGCAGCTTTGCAACGGGGTCACCATCATTGCAGTCTCTCCTCGGGTTCATACCTAAAAGTCCATTTGAATCCAAATTCTCAGGTGGTGTCGCTCAGCTGCCCAGCAGCACAGTGAGTACAGCACGAACGTTTGGCCTCTGCTCCAACAGCAGAAGAGCCAGGATTGAAAGCTGGTGCTGGACCTGTTCAGCACACAATCCCCTTTACATTGGTGCCTCCATCGTTGCTTTCACTGCTAACACTCATACTGGAAAAGCATTTGAATAGAATCCGTCCAGAGCCTGCTCCCTGCTGGCAGCAACACAGCACAGAATGAACAGTGGCATCTGCTCACACGGCAGAAGAGCAGCAGGGAAAGCTAGTGCTCTGCTTCTTCAGCACACAAGCAGCTTTGCAACGGGGTCACCATCATTGCAGTCTCTCCTCGGTTTCATACCTAAAAGTCCATTTGAATCCAAATTCTCAGGTGGTGTCTCTCAGCTGCCCAGCAGCACAGTTAGTACAGCACGAACGTTTGGCCTCTGCTCCCACAGCAGAAGAGCCAGGATTGAAAGCTGGTGCTGGACCTGTTCAGCACACAATCCCTTTTACATTGGTGCATTCATCGTTGCTTTCACTGCTCACTTTCATACAGGAAAAGCATTTGAATGGAATCAGTCCAGAGGCTGCTCTCTGCTGCGCAGCAACACAGTCAGCACAGAATGAACAGTGGCATTTGCTCACACGGCAGAAGGAGCAGCAGGGAAAGCTAGTGCTCTGCTTCTTCAGCACACAAGCAGCTTTGCAACGGGGTCACCATCATTGCAGTCTCTCCTCGGTTTCATACCTAAAAGTCCATTTGAATCCAAATTCTCAGGTGGTGTCTCTCAGCTGCCCAGCAGCACAGTTAGTACAGCACGAACGTTTGGCCTCTGCTCCCACAGCAGAAGAGCCAGGATTGAAAGCTGGTGCTGGACCTGTTCAGCACACAATCCCTTTTACATTGGTGCATACATCGTTGCTTTCACTGCTCACTTTCATACAGGAAAAGCATTTGAATGGAATCAGTCCAGAGGCTGCTCTCTGCTGCGAAGCAACACAGTCAGCACAGAATGAACAGTGGCATCTGCTCACACGGCAGAAGGAGCAGCAGGGAAAGCTAGTGCTCTGCTTCTTCAGCACACAAGCAGCTTTGCAACGGGGTCACCATCATTGCAGTCTCTCCTCGGTTTCATACCTAAAAGTCCATTTGAATCCAAATTCTCAGGTGGTGTCTCTCAGCTGCCCAGCAGCACAGTTAGTACAGCACGAACGTTTGGCCTCTGCTCCCACAGCAGAAGAGCCAGGATTGAAAGCTGGTGCTGGACCTGTTCAGCACACAATCCCTTTTACATTGGTGCATTCATCGTTGCTTTCACTGCTCACTTTCATACAGGAAAAGCATTTGAATGGAATCAGTCCAGAGGCTGCTCTCTGCTGCGCAGCAACACAGTCAGCACAGAATGAACAGTGGCATTTGCTCACACGGCAGAAGGAGCAGCAGGGAAAGCTAGTGCTCTGCTTCTTCAGCACACAAGCAGCTTTGCAACGGGGTCACCATTATTGCAGTCTCTCCTCGGGTTCATACCTAAAAGTCCATTTGAATCCAAATTCTCAGGTGGTGTCTCTCAGCTGCCCTGCCTCACAGTTAGTACAGCACGAACGTTTGGCCTCTGCTCCCACAGCAGAAGAGCCAGGATTGAAAGCTGGTGCTGGACCTGTTCAGCACACAATCACCTTTACATTGGTGCATTCATCGTTGCTTTCACTGCTCACTTTCATACAGGAAAAGCATTTGAATGGAATCAGTCCAGAGGCTGCTCTCTGCTGCGCAGCAACACAGTCAGCACAGAATGAACAGTGGCATCTGCTCACACGGCAGAAGGAGCAGCAGGGAAAGCTAGTGCTCTGCTTCTTCAGCACACAAGCAGCTTTGCAACGGGGTCACCATTATTGCAGTCTCTCCTCGGGTTCATACCTAAAAGTCCATTTGAATCCAAATTCTCAGGTGGTGTCTCTCAGCTGCCCAGCAGCACAGTTAGTACAGCACGAACGTTTGGCCTCTGCACCCACAGCAGAAGAGCCAGGATTGAAAGCTGGTGCTGGACCTGTTCAGCACACAATCACCTTTACATTGGTGCCTCCATCGTTGCTTTCACTGCTCACATTCATACAGGAAAAGCATTTGAATGGAATCAGTCCAGAGGCTGCTCTCTGCTGCGCAGCAACACAGTCAGCACAGAATGAACAGTGGCATCTGCTCACACGGCAGAAGGAGCAGCAGGGAAAGCTAGTGCTCTGCTTCTTCAGCACACAAGCAGCTTTGCAACGGGGTCACCATCATTGCAGTCTCTCCTCGGCTTCATACCTAAAAGTCCATTTGAATCCAAATTCTCAGGTGGTGTCTCTCAGCTGCCCAGCAGCACAGTTAGTACAGCACGAACGTTTAGCCTCTGCTCCCACAGCAGAAGAGCCAGGATTGAAAGCTGGTGCTGGACCTGTTCAGCACACAATCCCTTTTACATTGGTGCATTCATCGTTGCTTTTACTGCTCACTTTCATACAGGAAAAGCATTTGAATGGAATCAGTCCAGAGGCTGCTCTCTGCTGCGCAGCAACACAGTCAGCACAGAATGAACAGTGGCATCTGCTCACACGGCAGAAGGAGCAGCAGGGAAAGCTAGTGCTCTGCTTCTTCAGCACACAAGCAGCTTTGCAACGGGGTCACCATCATTGCAGTCTCTCCTCGGCTTCATACCTAAAAGTCCATTTGAATCCAAATTCTCAGGTGGTGTCTCTCAGCTGCCCAGCAGCACAGTTAGTACAGCACGAACGTTTAGCCTCTGCTCCCACAGCAGAAGAGCCAGGATTGAAAGCTGGTGCTGGACCTGTTCAGCACACAATCCCTTTTACATTGGTGCATTCATCGTTGCTTTCACTGCTCACTTTCATACAGGAAAAGCATTTGAATGGAATCAGTCCAGAGGCTGCTCTCTGCTGCGCAGCAACACAGTCAGCACAGAATGAACAGTGGCATCTGCTCACACGGCAGAAGGAGCAGCAGGGAAAGCTAGTGCTCTGCTTCTTCAGCACACAAGCAGCTTTGCAACGGGGTCACCATCATTGCAGTCTCTCCTCGGGTTCATACCTAAAAGTCCATTTGAATCCAAATTCTCAGGTGGTGTCTCTCAGCTGCCCAGCAGCACAGTGAGTACAGCACGAACGTTTGGCCTCTGCTCCCACAGCAGAAGAGCCAGGATTGAAAGCTGGTGCTGGACCTGTTCAGCACACAATCCCTTTTACATTGGTGCATTCATCGTTGCTTTCACTGCTCACTTTCATACAGGAAAAGCATTTGAATGGAATCAGTCCAGAGGCTGCTCTCTGCTGCGCAGCAACACAGTCAGCACAGAATGAACAGTGGCATCTGCTCACACGGCAGAAGGAGCAGCAGGGAAAGCTAGGGCTCTGCTTCTTCAGCACACAAGCAGCTTTGCAACGGGGTCACCATCATTGCAGTCTCTCCTCGGTTTCATACCTAAAAGTCCATTTGAATCCGAATTCTCAGGTGGTGTCGCTCAGCTGCCCAGCAGCACAGTGAGTACGGCACGAACGTTTGGCATATGCTCCCACAGCAGAAGGAGCAGCAGGGAAAGCTAGTGCTCTGCTTCTTCAGCACAGAAGCAGCTTTGCAACGGGGTCACCATCATTGCAGTCTCTCCTCGGTTTCATACCTAAAAGTCCATTTGAATCCAAATTCTCAGGTGGTGTCTCTCAGCTGCCCAGCAGCACAGTTAGTACAGCACGAACGTTTGGCCTCTGCTCCCACAGCAGAAGAGCCAGGATTGAAAGCTGGTGCTGGACCTGTTCAGCAACAATCACCTTTACATTGGTGCCTCCATCTTTGCTTTCACTGCTCACATTCATACAGGAAAAGCATTTGAATGGAATCAGTCCAGAGCCTGCTCTCTGCTGCGCAGCAACACAGTCAGCACAGAATGAACAGTGGCATCTGCTCACACGGCAGAAGGAGCAGCAGGGAAAGCTAGTGCTCTGCTTCTTCAGCACACAAGCAGCTTTGCAACGGGGTCACCATCATTGCAGTCTCTCCTCGGCTTCATACCTAAAATCCATTTGAATCCGAATTCTCAGGTGGTGTCGCTCAGCTGCCCAGCAGCACAGTGAGTACAGCACGAACGTTTGGCCTCTGCTCCAACAGCAGAAGAGCCAGGATTGAAAGCTGGTGCTGGACCTGTTCAGCACACAATCCCCTTTACATTGGTGCCTCCATCGTTGCTTTCACTGCTAACACTCATACAGGAAAAGCATTTGAATAGAATCCCGTCCAGAGCCTGCTCCCTGCTGGCAGCAACACAGCACAGAATGAACAGTGGCATCTGCTCACACGGCAGAAGAGCAGCAGGGAAAGCTAGTGCTCTGCTTCTTCAGCACAACAAGCAGCTTTGCAACGGGGTCACCATCATTGCAGTCTCTCCTCGGTTTCATACCTAAAAGTCCATTTGAATCCAAATTCTCAGGTGGTGTCTCTCAGCTGCCCAGCAGCACAGTTAGTACAGCACGAACGTTTGGCCTCTGCTCCCACAGCAGAAGAGCCAGGATTGAAAGCTGGTGCTGGACCTGTTCAGCACACAATCCCTTTTACATTGGTGCATTCATCGTTGCTTTCACTGCTCACTTTCATACAGGAAAAGCATTTGAATGGAATCAGTCCAGAGGCTGCTCTCTGCTGCGCAGCAACACAGTCAGCACAGAATGAACAGTGGCATCTGCTCACACGGCAGAAGGAGCAGCAGGGAAAGCTAGTGCTCTGCTTCTTCAGCACACAAGCAGCTTTGCAACGGGGTCACCATCATTGCAGTCTCTCCTCGGGTTCATACCTAAAAGTCCATTTGAATCCAAATTCTCAGGTGGTGTCGCTCAGCTGCCCAGCAGCACAGTGAGTACAGCACGAACGTTTGGCCTCTGCTCCAACAGCAGAAGAGCCAGGATTGAAAGCTGGTGCTGGACCTGTTCAGCACACAATCCCCTTTACATTGGTGCCTCCATCGTTGCTTTCACTGCTAACACTCATACTGGAAAAGCATTTGAATAGAATCCGTCCAGAGCCTGCTCCCTGCTGGCAGCAACACAGCACAGAATGAACAGTGGCATCTGCTCACACGGCAGAAGAGCAGCAGGGAAAGCTAGTGCTCTGCTTCTTCAGCACACAAGCAGCTTTGCAACGGGGTCACCATCATTGCAGTCTCTCCTCGGCTTCATACCTAAAAGTCCTTTTGAATCCGAATTCTCAGGTGGTGTCGCTCAGCTGCCCAGCAGCACAGTTAGTACAGCACGAACGTTTGGCCTCTGCTCCCACAGCAGAAGAGCCAGGATTGAAAGCTGGTGCTGGACCTGTTCAGCGCACAATCCCTTTTACATTGGTGCATTCATCGTTGCTTTCACTGCTCACTTTCATACAGGAAAAGCATTTGAATGGAATCAGTCCAGAGCCTGCTCTCTGCTGCGCAGCAACACAGTCAGCACAGAATGAACAGTGGCATCTGCTCACACGGCAGAAGGAGCAGCAGGGAAAGCTAGTGCTCTGCTTCTTCAGCACACAAGCAGCTTTGCAACGGGGTCACCATCATTGCAGTCTCTCCTCGGTTTCATACCTAAAAGTCCATTTGAATCCAAATTCTCAGGTGGTGTCTCTCAGCTGCCCAGCAGCACAGTGAGTACAGCACGAACGTTTGGCCTCTGCTCCCACAGCAGAAGAGCCAGGATTGAAAGCTGGTGCTGGACTGTTCAGCACACAATCCCTTTTACATTGGTGCATTCATCGTTGCTTTCACTGCTCACTTTCATACAGGAAAAGCATTTGAATGGAATCAGTCCAGAGGCTGCTCTCTGCTGCGCAGCAACACAGTCAGCACAGAATGAACAGTGGCATTTGCTCACACGGCAGAAGGAGCAGCAGGGAAAGCTAGTGCTCTGCTTCTTCAGCACACAAGCAGCTTTGCAACGGGGTCACCATTATTGCAGTCTCTCCTCGGGTTCATACCTAAAAGTCCATTTGAATCCAAATTCTCAGGTGGTGTCTCTCAGCTGCCCTGCAGCACAGTTAGTACAGCACGAACGTTTGGCCTCTGCTCCCACAGCAGAAGAGCCAGGATTGAAAGCTGGTGCTGGACCTGTTCAGCACACAATCACCTTTACATTGGTGCATTCATCGTTGCTTTCACTGCTCACTTTCATACAGGAAAAGCATTTGAATGGAATCAGTCCAGAGGCTGCTCTCTGCTGCGCAGCAACACAGTCAGCACAGAATGAACAGTGGCATCTGCTCACACGGCAGAAGGAGCAGCAGGGAAAGCTAGTGCTCTGCTTCTTCAGCACACAAGCAGCTTTGCAACGGGGTCACCATTATTGCAGTCTCTCCTCGGGTTCATACCTAAAAGTCCATTTGAATCCAAATTCTCAGGTGGTGTCTCTCAGCTGCCCAGCAGCACAGTTAGTACAGCACGAACGTTTGGCCTCTGCACCCACAGCAGAAGAGCCAGGATTGAAAGCTGGTGCTGGACCTGTTCAGCACACAATCACCTTTACATTGGTGCCTCCATCGTTGCTTTCACTGCTCACATTCATACAGGAAAAGCATTTGAATGGAATCAGTCCAGAGGCTGCTCTCTGCTGCGCAGCAACACAGTCAGCACAGAATGAACAGTGGCATCTGCTCACACGGCAGAAGGAGCAGCAGGGAAAGCTAGTGCTCTGCTTCTTCAGCACACAAGCAGCTTTGCAACGGGGTCACCATCATTGCAGTCTCTCCTCGGCTTCATACCTAAAAGTCCATTTGAATCCAAATTCTCAGGTGGTGTCTCTCAGCTGCCCAGCAGCACAGTTAGTACAGCACGAACGTTTAGCCTCTGCTCCCACAGCAGAAGAGCCAGGATTGAAAGCTGGTGCTGACCTGTTCAGCCACACAATCCCTTTTACATTGGTGCATTCATCGTTGCTTTACTGCTCACTTTCATACAGGAAAAGCATTTGAATGGAATCAGTCCAGAGGCTGCTCTCTGCTGCGCAGCAACACAGTCAGCACAGAATGAACAGTGGCATCTGCTCACACGGCAGAAGGAGCAGCAGGGAAAGCTAGTGCTCTGCTTCTTCAGCACACAAGCAGCTTTGCAACGGGGTCACCATCATTGCAGTCTCTCCTCGGCTTCATACCTAAAAGTCCATTTGAATCCCAAATTCTCAGGTGGTGTCTCTCAGCTGCCCAGCAGCACAGTTAGTACAGCACGAACGTTTAGCCTCTGCTCCCACAGCAGAAGAGCCAGGATTGAAAGCTGGTGCTGGACCTGTTCAGCACACAATCCCTTTTACATTGGTGCATTCATCGTTGCTTTCACTGCTCACTTTCATACAGGAAAAGCATTTGAATGGAATCAGTCCAGAGGCTGCTCTCTGCTGCGCAGCAACACAGTCAGCACAGAATGAACAGTGGCATCTGCTCACACGGCAGAAGGAGCAGCAGGGAAAGCTAGTGCTCTGCTTCTTCAGCACACAAGCAGCTTTGCAACGGGGTCACCATCATTGCAGTCTCTCCTCGGGTTCATACCTAAAAGTCCATTTGAATCCAAATTCTCAGGTGGTGTCTCTCAGCTGCCCAGCAGCACAGTTAGTACAGCACGAACGTTTAGCCTCTGCTCCCACAGCAGAAGAGCCAGGATTGAAAGCTGGTGCTGGACCTGTTCAGCACACAATCCCTTTTACATTGGTGCATTCATCGTTGCTTTCACTGCTCACTTTCATACAGGAAAAGCATTTGAATGGAATCAGTCCAGAGCCTGCTCTCTGCTGCGCAGCAACACAGTCAGCACAGAATGAACAGTGGCATCTGCTCACACGGCAGAAGGAGCAGCAGGGAAAGCTAGTGCTCTGCTTCTTCAGCACACAAGCAGCTTTGCAACGGGGTCACCATCATTGCAGTCTCTCCTCGGCTTCATACCTAAAAGTCCATTTGAATCCGAATTCTCAGGTGGTGTCGCTCAGCTGCCCAGCAGCACAGTGAGTACAGCACGAACGTTTGGCCTCTGCTCCAACAGCAGAAGAGCCAGGATTGAAAGCTGGTGCTGGACCTGTTCAGCACACAATCCCATTTACATTGGTGCCTCCATCGTTGCTTTCACTGCTAACACTCATACAGGGAAAGCATTTGAATAGAATCCGTCCAGAGCCTGCTCCCTGCTGCCAGCAACACAGCACAGAATGAACAGTGGCATCTGCTCACACGGCAGAAGAGCAGCAGGGAAAGCTAGTGCTCTGCTTCTTCAGCACACAAGCAGCTTTGCAACGGGGTCACCATCATTGCAGTCTCTCCTCGGTTTCATACCTAAAAGTCCGTTTGAATCCAAATTCTCAGGTGGTGTCTCTCAGCTGCCCTGCAGCACAGTTAGTACAGCACGAACGTTTGGCCTCTGCTCCCACAGCAGAAGAGCCAGGATTGAAAGCTGGTGCTGGAAATGTTCAGCACACAATCCCTTTTACATTGGTGCATTCATCGTTGCTTTCACTGCTCACTTTCATACAGGAAAAGCATTTGAATAGAATCAGTCCAGAGGCTGCTCTCTGCTGCGCAGCAACACAGTCAGCACAGAATGAACAGTGGCATCTGCTCACACGGCAGAAGGAGCAGCAGGGAAAGCTAGTGCTCTGCTTCTTCAGCACACAAGCAGCTTTGCAACGGGGTCACCATCATTGCAGTCTCTCCTCGGGTTCATACGTAAAAGTCCGTTTGAATCCAAATTCTCAGGTGGTGTCTCTCAGCTGCCCAGCAGCACAGTTAGTACAGCACGAACGTTTGGCCTCTGCTCCCACAGCAGAAGAGCCAGGATTGAAAGCTGGTGCTGGACCTGTTCAGCACACAATCCCCTTTACATTGGTGCCTCCATCGTTGCTTTCACTGCTCACATTCATACAGGAAAAGCATTTGAATAGAATCAGTCCAGAGGCTGCTCTCTGCTGCGCAGCAACACAGTCAGCACAGAATGAACAGTGGCATCTGCTCACACGGCAGAAGGAGCAGCAGGGAAAGCTAGTGCTCTGCTTCTTCAGCACACAAGCAGCTTTGCAACGGGGTCACCATCATTGCAGTCTCTCCTCGGCTTCATACCTAAAAGTCCTTTTGAATCCGAATTCTCAGGTGGTGTCGCTCAGCTGCCCAGCAGCACAGTTAGTACAGCACGAACGTTTGGCCTCTGCTCCCACAGCAGAAGAGCCAGGATTGAAAGCTGGTGCTGGACCTGTTCAGCACACAATCCTTTTACATTGGTGCATTCATCGTTAATTTCACTGCTCACTTTCATACAGGAAAAGCATTTGAATTGAATCAGTCCAGATCCTGCTCTCTGA